>NC_089844.1:5864129-5923081 GCF_035609145.1 Eleutherodactylus coqui
TGAGAGGAGACACCTATATATAGATAACACAGGAGCCACCATTAACAATAGTCACAGCTCACCTCCTCCCCTCCCTGTACAGACAGCATTACACTGAGAGGAGACACCTGTATATAGATAACACAGGACCCACTATTCACAATAGTCACAGCTCACCTCCTCCCCTCCCGTGCATACAGGATTACACTGAGAGGAGACACCTATATATAGGATAACACAGGACCCACCATTCACAATAGTCACAGCTCACCTCCTCCCCCTCCCTGCACTGGCCAGAATACTCTCACATATAAGTCAATGGCTCCCCTTCTATTTACTGTGTAAATGACCCATGATTTCTCCTGTAACACATACGTTGATCTGCAGTTATAGCATTTAATGGCCGCCCCATGCTGATATGCAGACAATAAATTTAAAAGAAAAACAAAAATTGAGGAATCATGAAATAAAACCAATTACAGATAGATTCCTTGTCACAAGGCCCCGCATTCCTTCAGATGAACCTCAATATTTACAAACAAGTTTCTTGGAAATCACTGAAAATCACAAGTGCAGAATCAGAGTTCAGTGTCAGCTCGTCGCTCTCGTATTCCGCTAAACAAACCATTTTTGTTTTCAATTTCCATTCATCCACTGGATAGGAGAAAAAGGGCCGGAACACGGATGGCAGACATCTCAAGGATCTCATCTGTCTCCATGGAGAGCCGGCGGCCCATGCGTGAGATAAACTATTTACCGGAATACGCCTGTGAGTACAACTACCCTCTATGTTGCGACCGGCGTTGGGCCCGGCCGCGCCCGACGGCATTGGATCCAGCCATGTGTGTATAGGGAGGGGAGGAGGTGAGCTGTGACTATTGTGAATGGTGGCTCCTGTGTTATCTATATAAAGGTGTCTCCTCCCAGTGTAATCCTGTCTATACAGGGAGGGGAGGAGGTGAGCTGTGACTATTGTGAATGCTGGATCCTGTGTTATCTATATATAGCCGTCTCCTCTCAGTGTAATCCTGTCTGTGCAGGGAGGGGAGGAGGTGAGCTGTGACTATTGTAAATGGTGGTTCATCTGTTATCTGTATATAGCCGTCTCTCTCAGTGTAATCCTGCTGTACAGGGAGGGGAGGAGGTGAGCTGTGACTATTGTGAATGGTGGCTCCTGTGTTATCTATATATAGCCGTCTCCTCTCAGTCATGTCTGGAATTGTTTGCGCTCAATGGAGTCATTTTTCTTATAGCTTCAATTTGTTTGAAATACAAAATTCAACTTAATTCATTAAATATTCTTTATTATACAGATAAAGCACAACTGGCATTGCTTCTTGATCAATACGGAGCGTGCCGAATCGGCGGTGGTGTGCCCGGGCAACGGGCATCAAAGGCAATAAAACCCCGGAGTCTGGCTTCATAAACAGAAGCGGCGTCTTCTCCAATGTCAATAAATGACATCAATGAACGCGGCACAGAAATACAATGATTACTTCAGCGACGCGATATGTAACTCTGCAGAAGCACGGCCGCCATCTCTGAGCTGTATGTAATCCCGATAACGGGCTTCAGCTGCCGGGGCATCATCTTCTGTTGTGGATATCACCTATAAGAAAACCACTCCGCTAATCCATAAACCAAGATGAAATCATGAAAGGAGGGCACAAGACAAGACAAGGCAAGGCAAGGGACGAGGCAAGACAAGGCAAGGGACGAGGCAAGGCAAGGCAAGGGACGGGGCAAGGCAAGGCAAGGGACGAGGCAAGGCAAGGGACGGGGCAAGGCAAGGCAAGGGACGAGGGCAAGGCAAGGCAAGGGACGGGGCAAGGCAAGGGACGGGGCAAGACAAGGCAAGGGACGGGGCAAGACAAGGCAAGGCAAGGGACGGGGCAAGGCAAGGCAAGGGACGAGGCAAGGCAAGGCAAGGGACGAGGCAAGGCAAGGCAAGGGACGGGGCAAGGCAAGGCAAGGGACGGGGCAAGGCAAGGGACGGGGCAAGACAAGGCAAGGGACGGGGCAAGACAAGGCAAGGCAAGGCAAGGCAAGGGACGGGGCAAGACAAGGCAAGACACGGGGCAAGGGGCAAGGCAAGACGCGGGGCAAGGGGCAAGGCAAGACGCGGGGCAAGACAAGACAAGGGGCGGGGCAAGACAAGACAAGGGGCGGGGCAAGGCCAGGCAAGGGGCGGGGCAAGGCCAGGCAAGGGGCGGGGCAAGGCCAGCAAGGGGCGGGGCAAGGCCAGGCAAGGGGCGGGGCAAGGCCAGGCAAGGGGCGGGGCAAGGCCAGGCAAGGGGCGGGGCAAGGCCAGGCAAGGGGCGGGGCAAGGGGCGGGGCAAGGCCAGGCAAGGGGCGGGGCAAGGCAGGCAAGGGGCGGGGCAAGGCCAGGCAAGGGGCGGGGCAAGGCCAGGCAAGGGGCGGGGCAAGGCCAGGCAAGGAGCGGGGCAAGGCCAGGGGGGGGCAAGGAGGAAGGAGCGGGGCAAGGCCAGGCAAGGAGCGGGGCAAGGCCAGGCAAGGAGCGGGGCAAGGCCAGGCAAGGAGCGAGGCAAGGCCAGGCAAGGAGCGGGCAAGGCCAGGCAAGGAGCGGGGCAAGGCCAGGCAAGGAGCGGGGCAAGGCCAGGCAAGGGGCGGGGCAAGGCCAGGCAAAGGGGCGGGGCAAGGCCAGGCAAGGGGCGGGGCAAGGCCAGGCAAGGGGCGGGGCAAGGCCAGGCAAGGGGCGGGGGCAAGGCCAGGCAAGGGGCGGGCAAGGCCAGGCAAGACAAGGGGCGGGGCAAGGCCAGGCAAGACAAGGGACGGGGCAAGAGAGGGCAAGACAAGGGACGGGGCAAGAGAGGGCAAGACAAGGGACGGGGCAAGAGAGGGCAAGACAAGGGACGGGGCAAGAGAGGGCAAGACAAGGACGGGGCAAGAGAGGGCAAGACAAGGGACGGGGCAAGAGAGGGCAAGACAAGGGACGGGGCAAGAGAGGGCAAGACAAGGGACGGGGCAAGAGAGGGCAAGACAAGGGACGGGGCAAGAGAGGGCAAGACAAGGGACGGGGCAAGAGAGGGCAAGACAAGGGACGGGGCAAGAGGGGAGGGCAAGACAAGGGACGGGGCAAGAGAGGGCAAGACAAGGACGGGGCAAGAGAGGGCAAGACAAGGGACGGGGCAAGAGAGGGCAAGACAAGGGACGGGGCAAGAGAGGCAAGGGCAAGACAAGGACGGGGCAAGAGAGGGCAAGACAAGGGACGGGGCAAAGAGAGGGCAAGACAAGGGACGGGGCAAGAGAGGGCAAGACAAGGGACGGGGCAAGAGAGGGCAAGACAAGGGACGGGGCAAGAGAGGGCAAGACGTGGGACGGGGCAAGAGAGGGCAAGACGTGGGACGGGGCAAGAGAGGGCAAGACGGGACGTGGGACGGGGCAAGAGAGGGCAAGACGGGACGTGGGACGGGGCAAGAGAGGGCAAGACGGGACGTGGGACGGGGCAAGAGAGGGCAAGACGGGACGTGGGACGGGGCAAGAGAGGGCAAGACGGGACGTGGGACGGGGCAAGAGAGGGCAAGACGGGACGTGGGACGGGGCAAGAGAGGCAAGACGGGACGTGGGACGGGGCAAGAGAGGGCAAGACGGGACGTGGGACGGGGCAAGAGAGGGCAAGACGGGACGTGGGACGGGGCAAGAGAGGGCAAGACGGGACGTGGGACGGGGCAAGAGAGGACAAGACGGGACGTGGGACGGGCAAGAGAGGACAAGACGGGACGTGGGACGGGGCAAGAGAGGACAAGACGGGACGTGGGACGGGGCAAGAGAGGACAAGACGGGACGTGGGACGGGGCAAGAGAGGACAAGACGGGACGTGGGACGGGGCAAGAGAGGACAAGACGGGACGTGGGACGGGGCAAGAGAGGACAAGACGGGACGTGGGACGGGGCAAGAGAGGACAAGACGGGACGTGGGACGGGGCAAGAGAGGACAAGACGGGACGTGGGACGGGGCAAGAGAGGACAAGACGGGACGTGGGACGGGGCAAGAGAGGACAAGACGGGACGTGGGACGGGGCAAGAGAGGACAAGACGGGACGGGGCAAGAGAGGACAAGACGGGACGGGGCAAGAGAGGACAAGACGGGACGGGGCAAGAGAGGACAAGACGGGACGGGGCAAGAGAGGACAAGACGGGACGGGGCAAGAGAGGACAAGACGGGACGGGGCAAGAGAGGACAAGACGGTACGTGGGACGGGCAAGAGAGGACAAGACGGGACGTGGGACGGGGCAAGAGAGGACAAGACGGGACGGGGCAAGAGAGGACAAGACGGGACGGGGCAAGAGAGGACAAGACGGGACGTGGGACGGGGCAAGAGGAGGACAAGACGGGACGTGGGACGGGGCAAGAGAGGACAAGACGGACGTGGGACGGGGCAAGAGAGGACAAGACGGGACGTGGGACGGGGCAAGAGAGGACAAGACGGGACGTGGGACGGGGCAAGAGAGGACAAGACGGGACGTGGGACGGGGCAAGAGAGGACAAGACGGGACGTGGGACGGGGCAAGAGAGGACAAGACGGGACGTGGGACGGGGCAAGAGAGGACAAGACGGGACGTGGACGGGGCAAGAGAGGACAAGACGGGGCAAGAGAGGACAAGACGGGACGTGGGACGGGGGCAAGAGAGGACAAGACGGGACGGGGCAAGAGAGGACAAGACGGGACGGGGCAAGAGAGGACAAGACGGGACGTGGGACGGGGCAAGAGAGGACAAGACGGGACGTGGGACGGGGCAAGAGAGGACAAGACGGGACGGGGCAAGAGAGGACAAGACGGGACGGGGCAAGAGAGGACAAGACGGGACGTGGGACGGGGCAAGAGAGGACAAGACGGGACGTGGGACGGGGCAAGAGAGGACAAGACGGGACGTGGGACGGGGCAAGAGAGGACATGACGGGACGTGGGACGGGGCAAGAGAGGACAAGACGGGACGTGGGACGGGGCAAGAGAGGACAAGACGGGACGTGGGACGGGGCAAGAGAGGACAAGACGGGACGTGGGACGGGGCAAGAGAGGACAAGACGGGACGTGGGACGGGGCAAGAGAGGACAAGACGGGACGTGGGACGGGGCAAGAGAGGACAAGACGGGACGTGGGACGGGGCAAGAGAGGACAAGACGGGACGTGGGACGGGGGCAAGAGAGGGACAAGACGGGACGTGGGACGGGGCAAGAGAGGACAAGACGGGACAAGAGAGGACAAGACAGGACGTGCGACGGGGCAAGAGAGGACAAGACGGGACGGGGGACAGGGCAAGAGACGACAAGACGGGACGTGGGACAGGGCAAGAGACGACAAGACGGGACGTGGGACAGGGCAAGAGACGACAAGACGGGACGTGGGACAGGGCAAGAGAGGACAAGACGGGACGTGGGACGACACGAGGGACAGTGAGACGAGGGACTGGGGGAGACCTGAATGGTGGCTTAGAACGAGCTCTGATAATTCATTCATTAGTACAACTTTAATACAAGGGAACCCAGAGTGGAGCTTTCTAGTAGCCCAAACACAATCACATACTTCAGGGTTTATGGATCGCTTGGAGCCTCAAGGATAGACTAACGAAGTATTCAAGGCAACCTGACGGCCCTTGTTGTGTAACCTGAGGCCAGCGCTAGAATAACCACTGACCCAGCTTAGATCACTGATTGGAAATAAACATGGACAGAGCCATAGCCGTGTAGACTAGGAGGGGCGAGCCACCGGGCGGGCGGGCGGACTGTCTGCACAGCAAACTTCGCCGGTAGGCCCACCGCTCTCCTCAGGCAGTGCTGCAGATTCTACAGATGCGTTGACGTCACCGGCGCGCATCATCTGTACCAATTGTGGACAAAAACTATGTGCCCATCTGGAGATGCGCCAGTCCGTGAGGTCAGAGCGATGCAGGGGCTGCCGGAGAAGAGAGGGGACAGCCATCCATAGCTGATGGTTGGGGGCCCATGGCAATCCGCTGGGTAAAGGAGATGCGGTGCAACCTCTTCAGTGTTTACATACGAGCATGATTGTGTAATTCAGAGGGTCCGTACTACAAGCATGTGCCACTGACATCAGTGAGCGCTGTGCCTGCAGTACTCATAACGGCTGCACACCACACTACATAGTACTCAGATATAGCACCCAGGAGGTTGTGGCCCCCAGGAGCACTGCAGCCGCTTCTTGGGGATCCCGAGAGGAGGACCCCCACCATCAGATATTGATGGCCTGCTCAAAGCATAAGACATCAATTTTCAAGGGCCGGTTAACCCCTTAAGCGACTCCTGGTTCCCAACACCATCTTCATGGTGTCCCCCCGTCCGGTCAGCAGCGCCTCTTTGCAGCGAGTGTGATTTTTGTCTGATACGTTTTGGTTTCACTGAAGAGGTCTAAAGACATGAGTGACCAGCCCAGGCCGAGCCGCCAATATGGCCAGCGTTAGCGGTCTTCACATCCTCGGCCGTACGCCCGCTGGGGGTCCCATAGGCGGCAGTCTCCCATCCGTATCCAGTGGCAGGCGAAGCCGCTAATTACACTCCGGCTTCATTATTCATGGCGGGTATTATTGGTAATTCTTCATTAAATGGCATCTCCGCCTCACAATACAGAAATCATCATAATTACATGGAATGATAATCATTAAGAGAGGCGGCCAGAAAAGGAGAACACCCTGCAGATTTGGCGGAATGCCATCTCAGTTGGCGCTTCCCAGCAGCGCTCCATCGCCCTATTGGGCTCCATTGCTACATCTCATCGTAAAGGGGTTCTCGGTTACTTCTTCCCTCCCGCCCATCGTAAGGCAGTGATGAGTACTAGATGGTTCCTGGCCATGTGGTCTTATTCTCCACGTCATTAAGGGGTTAAAGCCCACAAATCAGATGGCAGCTCCCCTTAAGTGTAAGCTGTTGGCATGACAAGTGTACCCGCTGTAGAGAGTATTTGTGCCATCAGCACTCTTATTTACGGAGGTAAGCAGAGACCTGGGACATCTGCTGCTGCAGACAACACGTCCCCCAGTGCTGCGCCAGCGATTCCCGGGACGCCGCCCCCCAGGGGATATTCACCGAACTGCAATACCGAAATATCCGAAAACTACAAAAAATTAGCATTGAGCTACCGGAAATCAGAACCCCAACGGGACCTTAAAGTACATGGAGAGCAGGAAGTGTCCCCTATACAAGCCCAACGGGGGGCGTCTCCAATCGTCGCACTCGCGGCCCCAGGATTTCATACCGTGAAAAGTTTTCATGGTGGCCAATATTGCTTCATTTTGGCTTAAGTGCCTCAACAAAACCAAACAAACAGCGGACATGTATCAGACTGGAAGCATTGTGTCTATAACGGGTCATCAGGTGATCAGCTGTACCAATCAGGTATCAGCTCAGTCACACTAACCAGTAAGCCTAACAGTCTGATGTCACAGCTCACCTCCTCCCCTCCCTGCACACTGACCACTAAGCCTAATAATAGTCTAGCACTTCCTGATCAGTAGGGAAACCTTCTCAGCCGTCATCTCATCATCACAGGCAGGATTATACTGACAGGAGACACCTATATATAGATAACACAGCACCACCAGTCACAATAGTTACAGCTCACCTCCTCCCCTCCCTGCACAGGCAGGATTACACAGAGAGGAGACGCCTATATATTGATAACAAAGGACGCACCATTCACAATAGTCACAGTTCACCTCCTCCCCTCCCTGCACAGGCAGGATTACACTGAGAGGAGACACCTATATATAGATAACACAGCACCACCATTCACAATAGTCACGGCTCACCTCCTCCCCTCCCTGCACAGGCAGGATTACACTGAGAGGAGACACCTATATATAGATAACACAGCACCACCATTCACAATAGTCACAGCTCACCTCCTCCCCTTCCTGTACAGGCAAGATTACACTGAGAGGTGACACCTATATATAGATATCACAGGATCCAACATTAACAATAGTCACAGCTCACCTCCTCCCCTCCCTGTACAGACAGGATTACACTAAGAGACACCTGTATATAGATAACACAGGATCTACCATTCATAATAGTCACAGCTCACCTCCTCCCCTTCCTGTACAGACAATATTACACTGAGAGGAGACACCTATATATAGATAGCACAGGAGCCACCATTTACAATAGTCACAGCTGACCTCCTCCCCTCCCTGTACCGACAGGATTACACCGAGAGGAGACACCTATATATAGATAACACAGGATCCAGCATTTACAATAGTTACAGCTCACCTCCTCCCCTCCCTGCACAGACAGGAGTACACTGAGAGGAGACACCTATATATAGATAACACAGGACCACCATTCACAATAGTCACAGCTCACCTCCTCCCCCCCCCCCCCCCCCCCCGTACAGACAGGATTACACTGAGAGGAGACACCTATATATAGATAACACAGGATCCACCATTCACAATAGTCACAGCTCACCCCCCCCCCCCCACCCTGCACAGGCAGGATTACACTGAGAGGAGAGACCTATATATAGATAACACAGGACCCGCCATTCACAATAGTCACAGCTCACCTCCTCCCCTCCCTGTACAGACAGGCAAAATTGTCAATTCGTTTGCCCATTTACGTGATAATTGCTGCGTGTAAAAGGGGTTTTAGTCAGCAGTCCTTCTTACATCACCCATTGTCAGGTCCCCCCTGCGTTGCTCTGATGTGTCCTGCACCAGCACTGCTACCCCATTCTATAGTCTCTGTCTGATGCTGAGGAGTGTGCCATTCCTCTTACAGGCTGCAGTGGGCGCTCTTCTAACTCTGTGAACTGAGAAATAGCCCTCCTGCTGCAGACTGTCTTCTGTATCTACTCCCTGATGCCCTCCCCGACACCACGGCTATTTCCCCTCCCTGCTTGTATCTCTCGCTGGCTTCGAGGGTCCTACATAGTAGAGCCCCCCATAGGTCCCTGCTCCCTGCAGTATTCATTGCGCCATGTAAGAAGATTGTTGGCTGTTTAACTGTTTGACAGTAGAGGCAAAATGTAAAGAGGTCATTGTCCTTGCAGATTTGCAGCTGGCCGCCATGTTTCTGCGACCAGTCGGCGGCGGCATCGCATCTTACGGGGGCGAGGACGGCGGGAGCTGAGGCGCTGGGGTCACGGGGGCGAGGACGGCGGGAGCAGCGGCGCTGGATCACGGGGGCGAGGATGGCGGAAGCTGCAGCTGGGGTTACGGGGGCGAGGATGGCGGGAGCTGAGGCGCTGGGGTCACGGGGGCGAGGACGGCGGAAGCTGCGGCTGGGGTTACGGGGGCGAGGACGGCGGGAGCTGTGGCTGGGGTTACGGGGGCGAGGACAGCGGGAGCTGTGGCTGGGGTTACGGGGGCGAGGACAGCGGGAGCTGTGGCTGGGGTCATGGGGGCGAGGATGGCGGGAGCTGCGGCTGGGGTTACAGGGGCGAGCACGGCGGGAGCTGCAGCGCTGGGTCATAGGGGTGAGGACGGCGGGAGCTGCAGCTGGGGTCATGGGGGCGAGGACGACGGGAGCTGCGGCTGGGGTCATGGGGGCGAGGACGACGGGAGCTGCGGCTGGGGTCATGGGGGCGAGGACGACGGGAGCTGCGGCTGGGGTTACGGGGGCGAGGATGGCGGAAGCTGCGGCTGGGGTCATGGGGGCGAGGACGGCGGGAGCTGCGGCTGGGGTCATGGACGGCGGGAGCTGCGGCTGGGGTCATGGGGGCGAGGACGGCGGGAGCTGCGGCTGGGGTCATGGGGGCGAGGACGGCAGGAGCTGCGGCTGGGGTCATGGGGGCGAGGACGACGGGAGCTGCGGCTGGGGTCATGGGGGCGAGGACGACGGGAGCTGCGGCTGGGGTCATGGGGGCAAGGACGACGGGAGCTGCGGCATGGGTCATGGGGGCAAGGACGGCGGGACCTGCGGCGCTGGGTCACAGGGTCGAGGACGGCGGGAGCTGCAGCTGGGGTCATGGGGGTGAGGACGGCGGGAGCTGCAGCTGGGGCCATGGGGGCGAGGACAACGGGAGCTGCGGCTGGGGTTACGGGGGCGAGCACGGCGGGAGCTGCAGCGCTGGGTCATAGGGGTGAGGACGGCGGGAGCTGCAGCTGGGGTCATGGGGGCGAGGACGACGGGAGCTGCGGCTGGGGTCATGGGGGCGAGGACGACGGGAGCTGCGGCTGGGGTTACGGGGGCGAGGATGGCGGAAGCTGCGGCTGGGGTCATGGGGGCGAGGACGGCGGGAGCTGCGGCTGGGGTCATGGGGGCGAGGACGGCGGGAGCTGCGGCTGGGGTCATGGGGGCGAGGACGGCGGGAGCTGCGGCTGGGGTTACGGGGGCGAGGATGGCGGAAGCTGCGGCTGGGGTCATGGGGGCGAGGACGGCGGGAGCTGCGGCTGGGGTCATGGACGGCGGGAGCTGCGGCTGGGGTCATGGGGGCGAGGACGGCGGGAGCTGCGGCTGGGGTCATGGGGGCGAGGACGGCAGGAGCTGCGGCTGGGGTCATGGGGGCGAGGACGACGGGAGCTGCGGCTGGGGTCATGGGGGCGAGGACGACGGGAGCTGCGGCTGGGGTCATGGGGGCAAGGACGACGGGAGCTGCGGCTGGGGTCATGGGGGCAAGGACGGCGGGAGCTGCGGCGCTGGGTCACAGGGTCGAGGACGGCGGGAGCTGCAGCTGGGGTCATGGGGGCGAGGACGACGGGAGCTGCAGCTGGGGTCATGGGGGCGAGGACGACGGGAGCTGCGGCTGGGGTTACGGGGGCGAGGATGGCGGAAGCTGCGGCTGGGGTCATGGGGGCAAGGACGGCGGGAGCTGCGGCTGGGGTCATGGGGGCGAGGACGGCGGGAGCTGCGGCTGGGGTCATGGGGGCGAGGACGGCGGGAGCTGCGGCTGGGGTCATGGGGGCGAGGACGGCGGGAGCTGCGGCTGGGGTCATGGGGGCGAGGACGGCAGGAGCTGCGGCTGGGGTTACGACGGCGAGGACGGCGGTAGCTGCAGCTGGGGTCACGGGGGCGAGGACGGCGGGAGCTGCGGCGCTGGGTCACAGGGTCGAGGACGGCGGGAGCTGCAGCTGGGGCCATGGGGGTGAGGACGGCGGGAGCTGCAGCTGGGGCCATGGGGGCGAGGACAACGGGAGCTGCGGCTGGGGTTATGGGGGCGAGGACGGCGGGAGCTGCAGCTGGGGTCATGGGGGTGAGGACGGCGGGAGCTGCGGCTGGGGTCATTGGGGCGAGGACGACGGGAGCTGTGGGGGCGAGGACGACGGGAGCTGCGGCTGGGGTCATGGGGGCAAGGACGACGGGAGCTGCGGCTGGGGTCATGGGGGCAAGGACGGCGGGAGCTGCGGCGCTGGGTCACAGGGTCGAGGACGGCGGGAGCTGCAGCTGGGGTCATGGGGGTGAGGACGGTGGGAGCTGCAGCTGGGGCCATGGGGGGTGAGGACGGAGGGAGCTGCAGCTGGGGCCATGGGGGCGAGGACAACGGGAGCTGCAGCTGGGGTCATGGGGGCGAGGACGGCAGGAGCTGCGGCACTGGATCACAGGGGCGAGGATGGCGGGAGCAGCGGCTCTGGATCACGGGGGCGAAGACGGCGGGAGCTGAGGCTGGGGTCATGGGGGCCAGGATGGCGGGAGCTGCGGCGCTGGGGTCACGGGGGTGAGGAAGCACAGCACAGAAGAACTACAACCCCATCTTGTAACAAAAACTAGAGGGTCACTCTAAAAAAAAATCCTTCCACCCCCAGACAACCTCTTTAGGGGTTTGTCCATATTGGGCAATGCCTACTGGTTAGAAGTTCCCATTGACAATCATTATACCACATGTTGTGACCCCCAGAGATCAGCACCTCCACAGGGGCAATAGGGTACTACACACTACGGATTCATATTAATGAGCTGCCTGAGTAAAGCAGGACAGAAGGCCCCCCAGAGTAAGAGACCCCTTGAACCCCTCTCCACCGCTAGTCCAGCCTCAGGCTGTGGGCACCCCGCAGAGCCCCATTCTGCATATCTGCCATCTCTTCTCTTCATTGGCACGGCTCGCCGTCGGACATGCACGGTACGCCCTTCAATAGGGGGATGAGGTGTAGGTTTATTAGTGGTGGGGGGATTGGGGTTAAAATGATGGTGAAGCGTCAATGGTTTATATATTTGTTATGGACTAAAAACAGGTTAAAAAAACCCTAAGAGCCCGAGGGCCCAAAGGAGCTTCACCCCGATTAGTGGGCAGTGCGAAATATTGCCAAATATGAGTCCATCTTCAATGGCTACTTTTTCATTCGCTCGAGCTTCTGGGCTTTTTGGAATACACATTGTCCTGCCCTTTTCCGGAGACCCCATGGCCGCCTGCGGAGACCCCATGGCCGCCTGCGGAGACCCCATGGCCGCGTGCGGAGACACAATGGCCGCGTGCGGAGACACAATGGCCGCCTGCGGAGACACAATGGCCGCCTGCGGAGACACAATGGCCGCCTGCGGAGACACAATGGCCGCCTGCGGAGACACAATGGCCGCCTGCGGAGACACAATGGCCGCCTGCGGAGACACAATGGCCGCCTGCGGAGACACAATGGCCGCCTGCGGAGACACAATGGCCGCCTGCGGAGACACAATGGCCGCCTGCGGAGACACAATGGCCGCGTGCGGAGACACAATGGCCGCGTGCGGAGACACAATGGCCGCGTGCGGAGACACAATGGCCGCCTGCAGAGACACAATGGCCGCCTGCAGAGACACAATGGCCGCCTGCGGAGACACAATGGCCGCCTGCGGAGACACAATGGCCGCCTGCGGAGACACAATGGCTGCCTGCCAGAGAGCCCGGCCGTGGTGGTAACCCCATGTGACGCAGGCGGTGTTCTGGGCGTACGGCGGGGAGGGGGGGGGGGGGGTTGATGAGCCCTGAACACAAACCAACATTAACAACATTTAAAAGAGTTTCAATTCCAAGATGATTCAGCAACAAATGGCGCGGCGCCCCTCGTTACCAGAGAAGAACTGGCGAAGTACTTGCCTCATCCGCGATCATACACCTAGAGGGGGAGAGACAAGAGCGACACGTTAGCACAAACCGCGCCACAACAACGACAATCTGGTAATTAGCAGATCTATCTATAAGCGGAAGGCGGGGAGCGCGGCGGCCAACGCAACGACCGCAATAATGACTCATATAACTGGGAGCTGTAATGGACGCATTGTGTGACCCGTGTGAGAGGGGAAGCCCCCCTGTAGGCGGAGCGGCTGACAACAGCGGGGTCCTTGGAGAATAGCAGCCATGTTAACATTTATTCCTACTGATACAAGTGATTTTCCCGCACATGAAGACGGTGAGAAGCGCGATCTGCAGACGGAACGGCACTAGCGGCAGAAACCGCAGGATTGCACGGGTGCTGGTCGGAGTTTCTCGGCCCAATATAGCCTTTACCCGTGGGAATGCGCCCTTCGCCCTCATTCGGATGAGCTGTAATGGGAGGTGGGTGCTGTGTTATTCTACAGCGCCTCCACAGGGGAAGGGAAGTACTACAGGCTTCTGCTGGACTCCTCCAGAGTCCGGGACACAACAGGCAGCTTTACACATATGAGCGCCGCAGTTGTATGCGGTCAGGGGTCTTCATAGAGGCTCATAGGTGAGCTGCTCTTCGCTGATTGGTCGTCCCATGTGCGGGTGGCGATCGCCCGAATTCGCTGATCACAGTGATAAGCGCACCGTGTGAAGGTCCCTCCGCTAATCCAGGAGGACTCTTAACCGCGGACCCCCAACATTTCACCTCATAAGTCACTAAAAAGGCGTGCAGGGTCTAACCCGGGGGCTTGCAGAGCGCAGCTGCGGCCCCGCTGACTATCGCACCTCTTCTGTACATCCCCACTCCGCGCACCAACCTCAGATTCACTTCACAGCGCTTGCAATCTGTCAAGTGGGCGGTCCTCTTCCTCCATCCTCTAACACCTCCCACAGACAGTAAGTACAGGAGACCACCCACCAGCAGACTGACCCAAATCCAATGGAGCGCGACGGCACAGCGACGTAACGGTGGGTTCTGTGTAGCGGTCAGCGTTCAGGACGGACACCCGCATCACGACCAGCGCCAAGCGGCGGCGCAGACAATACGCCCAACTAACTAGCCTGGAAATTGGCAATACAAATTAATACACAAGACTCAGAAGAGCGCCAGCGTGAGGGGAAGCCATCAGTCACCTTCCTGGCACAACGCGGTGGCGGCTTCCATCACGGGAGACCATGAGACGCTCCACAGCAGCTCCGGAGGGCGCGCTAGGGCAGACCACCACCGCCATCAACCTTTTATACACTTTCTGGCAGGAAGGTAAAAATACTGCAAATCTGCGAAAAGCAAAAAGCACCAAGCAATGCGCCTCGGCCAGCTGCAGCGCCAGCATACAAGGAGTCCGGGGCCAACAGCAAGCAGAGGCGGCACGGCGACTTGTCTCACATTCGCACACTGACCGATAAACTCTCCAAGGCATTACAAAGAGGAGCTGAACTACAGACCCAATAAAACGGTCAGACCAGTAGGGCGGGTGAGGGGCGGAGCATGGAGAGAACCGCCTGAACATTAAGCTCCGCCCTCCGGCGCTATAACAGTGCAGCAGGGAGAGCAAATGTCTTTGGTTCTAGGAAGTCGCTAAAGAGCAGACAGTCTGCGAGCTCCAAGTGCCCTCTGGCTCGGGGTAACATGTGGGCAGGACCAGAGGGGGCAGTAATGTCACCAGGCTCTTCATCAGTCGGCCAAGATGGCCGCACCGCTGGTACATCGGCTGGCTAACACTATACACTGTTCTGATTGGCCAGTACTGCCCACATGAGCAGCAGCCAATCAGACAGCCGCATACACAGCCTCCGGCTCCGAACGTGCTCCTTAGATCAGTGCTGCCGGCTCCACTCCTCGGGGACCCCAACAGGCCAGGTTTTCAGGAGGTCCTCAGTGCTGCACGTCATTATTGTTGGTCCTCAGACATTGCCACCGGTGGTCTTACTATAGGATATCCTGATGGGGGTCCGAGGTCTGAAGGTGGGAAGCGCTGCCTTGGAGGATGTTCACACAGCAGGTTTCGCCACACAAACTCCACCTCTAAATCTGCGTCTTAAGTGTTGCAGATCGGCACGTAGATTTAGCGCTGTCTGTGGCAGGCAGACATGGTGAGATGGCTATCCCAGTGTCTGCAGACCCGTCAGCCTGCAGCCGGCCTCCCCGCTGCTCCTGCTCCTCGCTCTATCAGGGCTCACACAGGTTTTCAAAACATTTTTTTCATGACAAAATCTCGACTTTCAACGACACTCGAAATTCACGCAAAGGTTGATTGTTCTATATACAAAGACAATAAGTGCCCCCCCCCACCCCGCAGAGCCGGAGCTACTGCTCCGCCGCTCTACGTGCCCACTGATGTGTGGTGACGCCTCTGTCCATGCACGGCGGCAGATGGTACCTGCGAGCTTCAGCCTCCGGCAGGCGCTGGTCTTCAGGCGCTCCGCCGCTCTACGTGCCCACTGATGTGTGGTGACGCCTCTGGCCACGCACGGCGGCGGCTGGTACCTGCGAGCTTCAGCCTCCGGCAGGCGCTCCGCCGCTCTACGTGCCCACTGATGTGTGGGGACGCCTCTGTCCACGCACGGCGGCAGATGGTACCTGCGAGCTTCAGCCTCCGGCAGGCGCTCTGCCTCTCTATGTGCCCACTGATGTGTGGGGACGCCTCTGTCCACGCACGGCGGCAGATGGTACCTGCGAGCTTCAGCCTCCGGCAGGCGCTCCGCCGCTCTACGTGCCCACTGATGTGGGGACGCCTCTGTCCACGCACGGCGGCAGATGGTACCTGCGAGCTTCAGCCTCCGGCAGGCGCTGGTCTTCAGGCGCTCCGCCGCTCTACGTGCCCACTGATGTGTGGTGACGCCTCTGGCCACGCACGGCGGCGGCTGGTACCTGCGAGCTTCAGCCTCCGGCAGGCGCTCCGCCGCTCTACGTGCCCACTGATGTGTGGGGACGCCTCTGTCCACGCACGGCGGCAGATGGTACCTGCGAGCTTCAGCCTCCGGCAGGCGCTCTGCCTCTCTATGTGCCCACTGATGTGTGGGGACGCCTCTGTCCACGCACGGCGGCAGATGGTACCTGCGAGCTTCAGCCTCCGGCAGGCGCTCCGCCGCTCTACGTGCCCACTGATGTGGGGACGCCTCTGTCCACGCACGGCGGCAGATGGTACCTGCGAGCTTCAGCCTCTGGCAGGCGCTCCTCCGCTCTACGTGCCCACTGATGTGTGGTGACGCCTCTGTCCACGCACGGCGGCGGATGGTACCTGTGAGCTTCAGCCTCCAGCAGGCGCTCCTCCGCTCTACGTGCCCACTGATGTGTGGTGACGCCTCTGTCCACGCACAGTGGCAGATGGTACCTGCAAAATTCAGCCTCCGGCAGGCGCTGGTCTACAGGCGCTCCGCCGCACTACGTACCCACTGATTTGTGGTGACGCCTCTGTCCACGCACGGCGGCGGATGGTACCTGCGAGCTTCAGTCTCTGGCAGGCGCTCTGCCGCTCTACGTGCCCACTGATGTGTGGTGACGCCTCTGTCCACGCACGGCGGCAGATGGTACCTGCGAGCTTCAGCCTCCGGCAGGCGCTCCGCCGCTCTACGTGCCCACTGATGTGTGGTGACGCCTCTGTCCACGCACGGCGGCGGATGGTACCTGCGAGCTTCAGCCTCCGGCAGGCGCTCTGCCGCTCTACGTGCCCACTGATGTGTGGTGACGCCTCTGTCCACGCACGGCGGCAGATGGTACCTGCGAGCTTCAGCCTCCAGCAGGCGCTCCGCCGCTCTACGTGCCCACTGATTTGTGGTGACGCCTCTGTCCACGCACGGCGGCGGATAGTACCTGCGAGCTTCAGCCTCCGGCAGGCGCTCTGCCGCTCTACGTGCCCACTGATGTGTGGTGACGCCTCTGTCCACGCACGGCGGCGGATGGTACCTGCGAGCTTCAGCCTCCGGCAGGCGCTCCGCCGCTCTACGTGCCCACTGATGTGTGATGACGCCTCTGTCCACGCACGGCGGCAGATGGTACCTGCAAGCTTCAGCCTCCGGCAGGCGCTGGTCTACTGGCGCTCCGCCGCTCTCCGTACCCACTGATGTGTGATGACGCCTCTGTCCACGCACGGCGGCGGATGGTACCTGCGAGCTTCAGCCTCCGGCAGGCGCTGGTCTACTGGCGCTCCGCCGCTCTCCGTGCCCACTGATGTGTGGGGACGCCTCTGTCCACGCACGGCAGCGGATGGTACCTGCGAGCTTCAGCTCTGCCGCTCTACACAGCGGCGGATGGTATTTGCAGCCGCTACGTACCGTAATAAAGCCACAGCACGCACTATTATCCTGCGGATCCCTCAGGGACGGCTTGCCCTTTAGTCAGTCCAAGCCGCGGCACACCCGCAGCGGTCACCGCACACACGCCGCAGCTCCGCAAGAAAGCAAAAGATCAAAAAAAAGGGATTGCGCCAGGCTGAAGAAGGAAGATGCTTCCGTGACGGAGAGCAGAGCCCGTCTGTTAGTGCCCATGTCTGCGCCATCCTGCGGCCCGGGCGCATGTCGGCTTAGATATAAAAGGAAAATTAAGAGCAAACCAACTTCTTAAACTGGAGATTGGAGCAGCAGTTACTGTAAGTTTAGCCCCAGGGGGCGACACCATCCTGAAAGACTGAAGAACTTCAGAACCGAGGGGGGCGCTGGACAAGGTAGAGAGGCCAGTACTACTACTCCTGCCCTCCACTCCTGGGATCAGAAGATCACTTTAAGGAGGAGGACGCAGACAAACTACTCCATGGTGGCCCTGCTTCTGAATCGCTCATGTATTTATTCCATACAACCGCTTTACACACCGTGTGCCGCTGGAACGCAGGCTGTTAAGGTATGGCGCTCCCAGTCAAATCTTGTCACCAGTCCCCAACTTAAAGCATTTGCTACAGCTCTTTTACTGCAGGAAGCAGACAGCTCCGTACATTGCGCAGTGGCCCAAGGTGGTACTGCAGGCAGAGTCAAATTCACTTCAACAGGACTCAGCCTACAGAACCGACCCGAACCACTGAGCAATGTACGGAGCGGTCTGCTTCCTGCAGCAAAACAGATAGAAGTAGGACAACCCCTTTTGGGTTCTCTCCCCGTCACCAGCCACCCCTACCTGGCCAAATACCCCATGCAAGAAAAGGCTATTGCCACTCAGGTGGCTCCTGAAACACTCTGTGCTGTGGTGCGATCTTCGGCATCACATTCTGCGACGACAGTGAGGGTCCAGATGAACGTTGGGGGTTCAGATCCCATAAACATCTCCACCTATAGATACGGCCTCCTAGCAACAACTAAGCCTCGTTAAGAAGGTGGTGGCATCTGTAAATGTAGGGAAGAGGGGCAGAAGTCAAGGTGCTCCGTGTGACCTATTTGTACGAGGCGCCAGGGGGATGCAGCAGAAATAAAGCATGTGGGAAGCCGTCCACCGCCCACCAGCTGCCGGCGGCAGTGACAGCCATTGGCATTAATAGCAGCAAAGCCTAGGATACAAGGCAGACACCCGAGAGGAGACGGCGGACAGCGCCTCACCGCACCCGACCGCGACACCGGACACCAGCCGCACGACTACCAACATCAATCCACGGATTACCGGCTGACGCACATCTTAGGGGCTGAATAGCATCTAAATCTGTTCTAAGGGAACACATGACAGAGGCGACACACCGCCACCAGACACGTTACCGGATGGTACAAACCAGCAACTGCGTACAGCGTGCAACAACAGAGCTGGAGGACCACAAGTAGCAGAAGACAGACGAGAAAACCTCAAGGTGCAGCACACATGTCGGATTCTTCAAGGCCTGGGAAGAGCTTTCACATTCTTGGCTTCTACTCAGTTCTGCACTTAATAGCAGCTGCAAAGATAAGTGACAACTGCTCATAAGCTGCCAGACTCAGAAGAGCCGCGGCCAGATCTCAAGCCAGCCAACCGCATACCTGCTATACCGAGCGAAACGTCATTGTGATTTATCAACAAAGGCTACTATAATACTGCCCCCTATGTACAAGAATATAACTACTATAATACTGCCCCCATGTACAAGAATATAACTACTATAATACTGCTCCCTATGTACAAGAATATAACTACTATAATACTGCCCCCTATGTACAAGAATATAACTACTATAATACTGCCCCCTATGTACAAGAATATAACTACTATAATACTGCCCCCTATGTACAAGAATATAACTACTATAATACTGCTCCCTATGTACAAGAGTATAACTACTATAATACTGCCCCCCCCTATGTACAAGAATATAACTACTATAATACTGCCCCCTATGTACAAGAATATAACTACTATAATACTGCCCTCTATGTACAAGAATATAACTACTATAATACTGCCTCCTATGTACAAGAATATATCTACTATAATACTGACTCCTATGTACAAGAATACAACTACTATAATACTGCTCCCTATGTACAAGAATATAACTACTATAATACTGTCCCCTATGTGCAAGATTATAACTACTATAATACTGCCCCCTATGTACAAGAATATAACTACTATAATACTGCCCCCTATGTACAATAATATAACTACTATAATACTGCTCCTATGTACAAGAATATAACTACAATAATACTGCCCCTATGTACAAGAATATAACTACTATAATACTGCTCCTATGTACAAGAATATAACTACAATAATACTGCCCCTATGTACAAGAATATAACTACTATAATACTGCTCCTATGTACAAGAATATAACTACAATAATACTGCTCCCTATGTACAAGAATATAACTACTATAATACTGTCCCCTATGTGCAAGATTATAACTACTATAATACTGCCCCTATGTACAAGAATATAACTACTATAATACTGCCCCCTATGTACAATAATATAACTACTATAATACTGCTCCTATGTACAAGAATATAACTACAATAATACTGCCCCTATGTACAAGAATATAACTACTATAATACTGCCCCTATGTACAAGAATATAACTACTATAATACTGCCTCCTATGTACAAGAATATAACTACTATAATACTGCCCCCTATGTACAAGAATATAACTACTATAATACTGCCCCCTATGTACAAGAATATAACTACTATAATACTGCCCCCTATGTACAGGAATATAACAACTAGAATACTGCCCCCTATGTACAGGAATATAACTACTAGAATACTGCCCCCTATGTACAAGAATATAGCTACTATAATACTGCCCCCTATTTACAAGAATATAACTACTATAATACTGCTCCTATGTACAAGAATATAACTACTATAATACTGCCCCCTATGTACAAGAATATAACTACTATAATACTGCCCCCTATGTACAAGAATATAACTACTATAATACTGCTCCCCTATGTACAAGAATATAACTACTATAATACTGCCCCCTATGTACAAGAATATAACTACTATAATACTGCCCCCTATGTACAGGAATATAACAACTAGAATACTGCCCCCTATGTACAGGAATATAACTACTAGAATACTGCCCCCTATGTACAAGAATATAGCTACTATAATACTGCCCCCTATTTACAAGAATATAACTACTATAATACTGCTCCTATGTACAAGAATATAACTACTATAATACTGCCCCCTATGTACAAGAATATAACTACTATAATACTGCCCCCTATGTACAAGAATATAACTACTATAATACTGCTCCCTATGTACAAGAATATAACTACTATAATACTGCTCCCTATGTACAAGAATATAACTACTATAATACTGCCTCCTAGGTACAAGAATATAACTACTATAATACTGCCTCCTAGGTACAAGAATATAACTACTATAATACTGCTCCTATGTACAAGAATATAACTACTATAATACTGCCCCCTATGTACAAGAATATAACCACTATAATACTGCTCCTATGTACAAGAATATAACTACTATAATACTGCCCCCTGTGTACAAGAATATAACTACTATAATACTGCCCTCTATGTACAAGAATATAACTACTATAATACTGCCTCCTATGTACAAGAATATAACTACTATAATACTGCCCCTATGTACAAGAATATAACTACTATAATACTGCCCCCTATGTACAAGAATATAACTACTATAATACTGCCCCCTATGTACAGGAATATAACAACTAGAATACTGCCCCCTATGTACAGGAATATAACTACTAGAATACTGCCCCCTATGTACAAGAATATAGCTACTATAATACTGCCCCCTATTTACAAGAATATAACTACTATAATACTGCTCCTATGTACAAGAATATAACTACTATAATACTGCCCCCTATGTACAAGAATATAACTACTATAATACTGCCCCCTATGTACAAGAATATAACTACTATAATACTGCTCCCCTATGTACAAGAATATAACTACTATAATACTGCCCCCTATGTACAAGAGTATAACTACTATAATACTACCCCCTATATACAAGAATCTAACTACTACAATACTGCCCCCTATGTACAAGAATATAATTACTATAATACTGTCCCTATGTACAAGAATATAACTACTATAATACTGCCTCCTATGTACAAGAATATAACTACTATAATACTGCCTCCTATGTACAAGAATATAACTGCTATAATACTGCCTCCTATGTACAAGAATATAACTACTAGAATACTGCCCCCTATGTACAAGAATATAGCTACTATAATACTGCCCCCTATTTACAAGAATATAACTAGTATAATACTGCCTACTATGTACAAGAATATAACTACTATAATACTGCTCCTATGTACAAGAATATAACTACTATAATACTGCCTACTATGTACAAGAACATAACTACTATAATACTGGCCCCTATGTACAAGAACATAACTACTATAATACTGCCCCCTATGTACAAGAATATAACTACTATAATACTGCCCCCTATGTACAAGAATATAACTACTATAATACTGCCTCCTATGTACAAGAATATAACTACTATAATACTGCCCCCTATGTACAAGAATATAACTACTATAATACTGCCCCCTATGTACAAGAATATAACTACTATAATACTGCCCCTATGTACAAGAATATAACTACTATAATACTGCCCCCTATGTACAAGAATATAACTACTATAATACTGCCCCCTATGTACAAGAGTATAACTACTATAATACTACCCCCTATATACAAGAATCTAACTACTACAATACTGCCCCCTATGTACAAGAATATAATTACTATAATACTGTCCCTATGTACAAGAATATAACTACTATAATACTACTCCCTATGTACAAGACTATAACTACTATAATACTGCCTCCTATGTACAAGAATATAACTACCATAATACTGCCCCCTATATACAAGAATATAACTACTATAATACTGCCCCCTATATACAAGAATATAACTACTATAATACTGCCCCCTATATACAAGAATATAACTACTATAATACTGCCGCCTAGGTACAAGAATATAACTACTATAATACAGCTCCTATGTACAAGAATATAACTACTATAATACTGCCCCCTATGTACAAGAATATAACTACTATAATACAGCTCCTATGTACAAGAATATAACTACTATAATACTGTCCCCCATGTACAAGAATATAACTACTATAATACTGCCCCCTATGTACAAGAATATAACTACTATAATACTGCCCCCTATGTACAAGAATATAACTACTATAATACTGTCCCCCATGTACAAGAATATAACTACTATAATACTGCCCCCTATGTACAAGAATATAACTACTATAATACTGCTCCCTATATACAAGAATATAACTACTATAATACTGCTCCTATGTACAAGAATATAACTACTATAATACTGTCCCCCATGTACAAGAATATTACTATAATACTGCCCCCTATGTACAAGAATATAACTACTATAATACTGCTCCATATATACAAGAATATAACTACTATAATACTGCTCCCTATATACAAGAATATAACTACTATAATACTGCCCCTATGTACAAGAATATAACTACTATAATACTGCTCCCTATATACAAGAATATAACTACTATAATACTGCTCCCTATATACAAGAATATAACTACTATAATACTGCCCCCTATATACAAGAATATAACTACTATAATACTGCTCCTATGTACAAGAATATAACTACTATAATACTGTCCCCCATGTACAAGAATATAACTACTATAATACTGCCCCCTATGTACAAGAATATAACTACTATAATACTGCCCCCTATGTACAAGAATATAGCTACTATAATACTGCCCCCTATGTACAAGAATATAACTACTATAATACTGCTCATATGTACAAGAATATAACTACTATAATACTGCTCATATGTACAAGAATATAACTACTATAATACTGCTCCTATGTACAAGAATATAACTACTATAATACTGCCCCCTATGTACAAGAACATAACTACTATAATACTGCCCCCTATGTACAAGAACATAACTACTATAATACTGCCCCCTATATACAAGAATATAACTACTATAATACTGCCCCCTAAATACAAGAATATAACTACTATAATACTGCCCCTATGTACAAGAATATAACTACTATAATACTGCCTCCTAGGTACAAGAATATAACTACTATAATACAGCTCCTATGTACAAGGATATAACTACTATAATACTGCCCCCTATGTACAAGGATATAACTACTATAATACTATCCCCTATGTACAAGAATATAACTACTATAATACTGCCCCCTATGTACAAGAATATAACTACTATAATACTGCCCCCTATGTACAAGAATATAACTACTATAATACTGCCTCCTATGTACAAGGATATAACTACTATAATACTGCCCCCTATGTACAAGGATATAACTACTATAATACTATCCCCTATGTACAAGAATATAACTACTATAATACTGCCCCCTATGTACAAGAATATAACTACTATAATACTGCCCCCTATGTACAAGAATATGACTACTATAATACTGCCCCCTATGTACAAGAATATAACTTCTGTTATACTGCCCCTATGTACAAGAATATAACTACTATAATACTGTCCCCTATGTACAAGAATATAACTACTATAATACTGCCCCCTATGTACAAGAATATAACTACTATAATACTGCCTCCTATGTAAGGGAATATAACTACTATAATACTGCTCCCTATGTACAAGAATATAACTACTATAATACAGCCCCCTATGTACAAGAATATAACTACTATAATACTGCCCCCTATGTACAAGAATATAACTACTATAATACTGCCTCCTAGGTACAAGGATATAACTACTATAATACTGCTTCCTATGTACAAGGATATAACTACTATAATACTGCTTCCTATGTACAAGAATATAACTACTATAATACTGCCCCCTATGTACAAGAATATAACTACTATAATACTGCTCCTATGTACAAGAATATAACTACTATAATACTGCTCCTATGTACAAGAATATAACTACTATAATACTGCTGCTATGTACAAGAATATAACTACTATAATACTGCCCCCTATGTACAAGAATATAACTACTATAATACTGCCTCCTATCTACAAGAATATAACTGCTATAATACTGCCTCCTATGTACAAGAATATAACTACTATAATACTGCCCCTATGTACAAGAATATAACTACTATAATACTGCCCCTATGTACAAGAATATACCTACTATAGTACTGCCCCCTATGTACAAGAATATAACTACTATAATACTGCCTCCTATGTACAAGAATATAACTACTATAATACTGCCCCCTATGTACAAGAATATAACTACTAGAATACTGCCCCCTATGTACAAGAATATAACTACTATAATATTGCCTCCTATGTACAAGAATATAACTACTATTATACTGCCCCATGGGTACAAGAATATAACTACTATAATACTGCCCCTATGTACAAGAACATAACTACTATAATACTGCCTCCTATGTACAAGAATATAACAACTATAATACTGCCCCCTATGTACAAGAATATAACTACTATAATACTGCCTCCTATGTACTAGAATATAACTACTATAATACTGCCCCCTATATACAAGAATATAACTACTATAATACTGCTCCTATGTATAAGAATATAACTACTATAATACTGCCCCCTATGTACAAGAATATAACTACTATAATACTGCCCCCTATGTACAAGAATATAACTACTATAATACTGCCCCCTATGTACAAGAATATAACTACTATAATCCTGCTCCTATGTACAAGAATATAACTACTATAATACTGTCCCCTATGTACAAGAATATAACTACTATAATATTGCCTCCTATCTACAAGAATATAACTGCTATAATACTGCATCCTATGTACAAGAATATAACTACTATAATACTGCCTCCTATGTACAAGAATATAACTACTATAATACTGCTTCCTATGTACAAGGATATTACTACTATAATACTGCTTCCTATGTACAAGGATATAACTACTATAATACTGCTTCCTATGTACAAGAATATAACTACTATAATACTGCCTCCTATGTACAAGAATATAACTACTATAATCCTGCTCCCTATGTACAAGAATATAATTACTATAATACTGTCCCTATGTACAAGAATATAACTACTATAATACTGCCTCCTATGTACAAGAATATAACTACTATAATACTGCCTCCTATGTACAAGAATATAACTGCTATAATACTGCCTCCTATGTACAAGAATATAACTACTAGAATACTGCCCCCTATGTACAAGAATATAGCTACTATAATACTGCCCCCTATTTACAAGAATATAACTAGTATAATACTGCCTACTATGTACAAGAATATAACTACTATAATACTGCTCCTATGTACAAGAATATAACTACTATAATACTGCCTACTATGTACAAGAACATAACTACTATAATACTGGCCCCTATGTACAAGAACATAACTACTATAATACTGCCCCCTATGTACAAGAATATAACTACTATAATACTGCCCCCTATGTACAAGAATATAACTACTATAATACTGCCCCCTATGTACAAGAATATAACTACTATAATACTGCCTCCTATGTACAAGAGTATAACTACTATAATACTACCCCCTATATACAAGAATCTAACTACTACAATACTGCCCCCTATGTACAAGAATATAACTACTATAATACTACTCCCTATGTACAAGACTATAACTACTATAATACTGCCTCCTATGTACAAGAATATAACTACCATAATACTGCCCCCTATATACAAGAATATAACTACTATAATACTGCCCCCTATATACAAGAATATAACTACTATAATACTGCCCCCTATATACAAGAATATAACTACTATAATACTGCCTCCTAGGTACAAGAATATAACTACTATAATACAGCTCCTATGTACAAGAATATAACTACTATAATACTGCCCCCTATGTACAAGAATATAACTACTATAATACAGCTCCTATGTACAAGAATATAACTACTATAATACTGTCCCCCATGTACAAGAATATAACTACTATAATACTGCCCCCTATGTACAAGAATATAACTACTATAATACTGCCCCCTATGTACAAGAATATAACTACTATAATACTGTCCCCCATGTACAAGAATATAACTACTATAATACTGCCCCCTATGTACAAGAATATAACTACTATAATACTGCTCCCTATATACAAGAATATAACTACTATAATACTGCTCCTATGTACAAGAATATAACTACTATAATACTGTCCCCCATGTACAAGAATATTACTATAATACTGCCCCCTATGTACAAGAATATAACTACTATAATACTGCTCCATATATACAAGAATATAACTACTATAATACTGCTCCCTATATACAAGAATATAACTACTATAATACTGCTCCCTACATACAAGAATATAACTACTATAATACTGCCCCCTATATACAAGAATATAACTACTATAATACTGCTCCTATGTACAAGAATATAACTACTATAATACTGTCCCCCATGTACAAGAATATAACTACTATAATACTGCCCCCTATGTACAAGAATATAACTACTATAATACTGCCCCCTATGTACAAGAATATAGCTACTATAATACTGCCCCCTATGTACAAGAATATAACTACTATAATACTGCTCATATGTACAAGAATATAACTACTATAATACTGCTCATATGTACAAGAATATAACTACTATAATACTGCTCCTATGTACAAGAATATAACTACTATAATACTGCCCCCTATGTACAAGAACATAACTACTATAATACTGCCCCCTATGTACAAGAACATAACTACTATAATACTGCCTCCTATATACAAGAATATAGCTACTATAATACTGCCCCCTATGTACAATAATATAACTACTATAATACTGCCTACTATGTACAAGAATATAGCTACTATAATACTGCCCCCTATGTACAAGAATATAACTACTATAATACTGCCTACTATGTACAAGAATATAACTACTATAATACTGCCCCCTATGTAAAAGAATATAACTACTATAATACTGCTCATATGTACAAGAATATAACTACTATAATACTGCTCCTATGTACAAGAATATAACTACTATAATACTGCTCCTATGTACAAGAATATAACTACTATAATACTGCCTACTATGTACAAGAACATAACTACTATAATACTGCCCCCTATGTACAAGAACATAACTACTATAATACTGCCCCCTATGTACAAGAATATAGCTACTATAATACTGCCCCCTATGTACAAGAATATAACTACTATAATACTGCCTACTATGTACAAGAATATAGCTAATATAATACTGCCCCCTATGTACAAGAATATAACTACTATAATACTGCCCCCCTCCAATATACAATAATATAACTACTATAATAATGCCCCCTATGTACAAGAATATAACTACTATAATACTGCCCCCTATGTACAAGAATAGAACTACTATAATACTGCCCCCTATGTACAAGAATAGAACTACTATAATACTGCCCCCTATGTACAAGACTATAACTACTATAATACTGCTCCTATGTACAAGAATATAACTACTATAATACTGCCCCTATGTACAAGAATACAACTATTATAATACTGCCTCCTATGTACAAGAATATAACAACTATAATACTGCCCCCTATGTACAAGAATATGACTACTATAATACTGCCCCTATGTACAAGAATATAACTACTATAATACTGTCCCCCATGTACAAGAATATAACTACTATAATACTGCCCCCTATGTACAAGAATATAACTACTATAATACTGCCCCCTATGTACAAGAATATAGCTACTATAATACTGCCCCCTATGTACAAGAATATAACTACTATAATACTGCTCATATGTACAAGAATATAACTACTATAATACTGCTCATATGTACAAGAATATAACTACTATAATACTGCCTCCTGTGTACAAGAATATAACTACTATAATACTGCCCCCTATGTACAAGAACATAACTACTATAATACTGCCCCCTATGTACAAGAACATAACTACTATAATACTGCCTCCTATATACAAGAATATAGCTACTATAATACTGCCCCCTATGTACAATAATATAACTACTATAATACTGCCTACTATGTACAAGAATATAGCTACTATAATACTGCCCCCTATGTACAAGAATATAACTACTATAATACTGCCTACTATGTACAAGAATATAACTACTATAATACTGCCCCCTATGTAAAAGAATATAACTACTATAATACTGCTCATATGTACAAGAATATAACTACTATAATACTGCTCCTATGTACAAGAATATAACTACTATAATACTGCTCCTATGTACAAGAATATAACTACTATAATACTGCCTACTATGTACAAGAACATAACTACTATAATACTGCCCCCTATGTACAAGAACATAACTACTATAATACTGCCCCCTATGTACAAGAATATAGCTACTATAATACTGCCCCCTATGTACAAGAATATAACTACTATAATACTGCCTACTATGTACAAGAATATAGCTAATATAATACTGCCCCCTATGTACAAGAATATAACTACTATAATACTGCCCCCCTCCAATATACAATAATATAACTACTATAATAATGCCCCCTATGTACAAGAATATAACTACTATAATACTGCCCCCTATGTACAAGAATAGAACTACTATAATACTGCCCCCTATGTACAAGAATAGAACTACTATAATACTGCCCCCTATGTACAAGACTATAACTACTATAATACTGCTCCTATGTACAAGAATATAACTACTATAATACTGCCCCTATGTACAAGAATACAACTATTATAATACTGCCTCCTATGTACAAGAATATAACAACTATAATACTGCCCCCTATGTACAAGAATATGACTACTATAATACTGCCCCTATGTACAAGAATATAACTACTATAATACTGCTCCTATGTACAAGAATATAACTACTATAATACTGCCCCCTATGTACAAGAATATAACTACTATAATACTGCCCCCTATGTACAAGTATATAACTACTATAATACTGCCCCCTATGTACAAGAATATAACTACTATAATACTGCCCCCTATGTACAAGAATATAACTACTACAATACTGCCTCCCATGTGCAAGAATATAACTACTATAATACTGCCCCCTATGTACAAGAATATAACTACTATAATACTGCCCCTATGTACAAGAATATAACTACTATAATACTGCCCCCTATGTACAAGAATATAACTAATATAATACTGCCACCTATGTACAAGAATATAACTACTATAATACTGCCCCCTATGTACAAGAATATAACTACTATAATACTGCCCCCTATGTACAAGAATATAACTACTATAATACTGCCCCTTATGTACAAGAATATAACTACTATAATACTGCCCCCTATGTACAAGAATATAACTACTATAATACTGCCCATTATGTACAAGAATATAACTACTATAATACTGCGCCCTATGTACAAGAATATAACTACTATAATACTGCCCCCTATGTACAAGAATATAACTACTATAATACTGCCCCCTATGTACAAGAATATAACTACTATAATACTGCCCCCTATGTACAAGAATATAACTACTATAATACTGCGCCCTATGTACAAGAATATAACTACTATAATACTGCCCCCTATGTACAAGAATATAACTACTATAATACTGCCCCCTATGTACAAGAATATAACTACTATAATGCTGCCCCCTATGTACAAGAATATAACTACTATAATACTGCTCCCTATGTACAAGAATATAACTACTATAATACTGACCTCTATGTACAAAAATATAACTACTATAATACTGCCCCCTATGTACAAGAAAATAACTACTATAATACTGCCCCCTATGTACAAGAATATAACTACTACAATACTGCACACTATGTACCAGAATATAACTACTATAATACTGCCTCCTATGTACAAGAATATAACTACTATAATACTGCCCCCTATGTACAAGAATAACTACTATAATACTGCTCCCTATGTACAAGAAAATAACTACTATAATACTGCCTCCTATGTACAAGAATATAACTACTATAATACTGCCCCTATGTATAAGAATATAACTACTATAATACTGCCCCCTATGTACAAGAATATAGCTACTATAATACTGCTCTCTATGTACAAGAAAATAACTACTATAATACTGCCTCCTATGTACAAGAATATAACTACTATAATACTGCCTCCTATGTACAAGAATATAACTACTATAATACTGCCTCCTATGTACAAGAATATAACTACTATAATATTGCCCCCTATGTACAAGAATATAACTACTATAATACTGCCCCCTATGTACAAGAATATAACTACTATAATACTGCCCCCTATGTACAAGAATATAACTACTATAATACTGCCTCCTATGTACAAGGATATAACTACTATAATACTGCCCCCTATGTACAAGGATATAACTACTATAATACTATCCCCTATGTACAAGAATATAACTACTATAATACTGCCCCCTATGTACAAGAATATGACTACTATAATACTGCCCCCTATGTACAAGAATATAACTACTATAATACTGCCTCCTATGTAAGGGAATATAACTACTATAATACTGCCCCCTATGTACAAGAATATAACTACTATAATACTGCCCCCTATGTACAAGAATATGACTACTATAATACTGCCCCCTATGTACAAGAATATAACTTCTGTTATACTGCCCCTATGTACAAGAATATAACTACTATAATACTGTCCCCTATGTACAAGAATATAACTACTATAATACTGCCCCCTATGTACAAGAATATAACTACTATAATACTGCCTCCTAGGTACAAGGATATAACTACTATAATACTGCTTCCTATGTACAAGGATATAACTACTATAATACTGCTTCCTATGTACAAGAATATAACTACTATAATACTGCCCCTATGTACAAGAATATAACTACTATAATACTGCCCCCTATGTACAAGAATATAACTAATATAATACTGCCACCTATGTACAAGAATATAACTACTATAATACTGCCCCCTATGTACAAGAATATAACTACTATAATACTGCCCCCTATGTACAAGAATATAACTACTATAATACTGCCCCTTATGTACAAGAATATAACTACTATAATACTGCCCCCTATGTACAAGAATATAACTACTATAATACTGCCCCTTATGTACAAGAATATAACTACTATAATACTGCGCCCTATGTACAAGAATATAACTACTATAATACTGCCCCCTATGTACAAGAATATAACTACTATAATACTGCCCCCTATGTACAAGAATATAACTACTATAATACTGCCCCCTATGTACAAGAATATAACTACTATAATACTGCTCCCTATGTACAAGAATATAACTACTATAATACTGACCTCTATGTACAAAAATATAACTACTATAATACTGCCCCCTATGTACAAGAAAATAACTACTATAATACTGTCCCCTATGTACAAGAATATAACTACTATAATACTGCACACTATGTACCAGAATATAACTACTATAATACTGCCTCCTATGTACAAGAATATAACTACTATAACACTGCCCCCTATATACAAGAATAACTACTATAATACTGCTCCCTATGTACAAGAAAATAACTACTATAATACTGCCCCCTATGTACAAGAATATAACTACTATAATACTGCTCCCTATATACAAGAATATAACTACTATAATACTGCTCCTATGTACAAGAATATAACTACTATAATACTGTCCCCCATGTACAAGAATATTACTATAATACTGCCCCCTATGTACAAGAATATAACTACTATAATACTGCTCCATATATACAAGAATATAACTACTATAATACTGCTCCCTATATACAAGAATATAACTACTATAATACTGCTCCCTATATACAAGAATATAACTACTATAATACTGCCCCCTATATACAAGAATATAACTACTATAATACTGCTCCTATGTACAAGAATATAACTACTATAATACTGTCCCCCATGTACAAGAATATAACTACTATAATACTGCCCCCTATGTACAAGAATATAACTACTATAATACTGCCCCCTATGTACAAGAATATAGCTACTATAATACTGCCCCCTATGTACAAGAATATAACTACTATAATACTGCTCATATGTACAAGAATATAACTACTATAATACTGCTCATATGTACAAGAATATAACTACTATAATACTGCTCCTATGTACAAGAATATAACTACTATAATACTGCCCCCTATGTACAAGAACATAACTACTATAATACTGCCCCCTATGTACAAGAACATAACTACTATAATACTGCCCCCTATATACAAGAATATAACTACTATAATACTGCCCCCTAAATACAAGAATATAACTACTATAATACTGCCCCTATGTACAAGAATATAACTACTATAATACTGCCTCCTAGGTACAAGAATATAACTACTATAATACAGCTCCTATGTACAAGGATATAACTACTATAATACTGCCCCCTATGTACAAGGATATAACTACTATAATACTATCCCCTATGTACAAGAATATAACTACTATAATACTGCCCCCTATGTACAAGAATATAACTACTATAATACTGCCCCCTATGTACAAGAATATAACTACTATAATACTGCCTCCTATGTACAAGGATATAACTACTATAATACTGCCCCCTATGTACAAGGATATAACTACTATAATACTATCCCCTATGTACAAGAATATAACTACTATAATACTGCCCCCTATGTACAAGAATATAACTACTATAATACTGCCCCCTATGTACAAGAATATGACTACTATAATACTGCCCCCTATGTACAAGAATATAACTTCTGTTATACTGCCCCTATGTACAAGAATATAACTACTATAATACTGTCCCCTATGTACAAGAATATAACTACTATAATACTGCCCCCTATGTACAAGAATATAACTACTATAATACTGCCTCCTATGTAAGGGAATATAACTACTATAATACTGCTCCCTATGTACAAGAATATAACTACTATAATACAGCCCCCTATGTACAAGAATATAACTACTATAATACTGCCCCCTATGTACAAGAATATAACTACTATAATACTGCCTCCTAGGTACAAGGATATAACTACTATAATACTGCTTCCTATGTACAAGGATATAACTACTATAATACTGCTTCCTATGTACAAGAATATAACTACTATAATACTGCCCCCTATGTACAAGAATATAACTACTATAATACTGCTCCTATGTACAAGAATATAACTACTATAATACTGCTCCTATGTACAAGAATATAACTACTATAATACTGCTGCTATGTACAAGAATATAACTACTATAATACTGCCCCCTATGTACAAGAATATAACTACTATAATACTGCCTCCTATCTACAAGAATATAACTGCTATAATACTGCCTCCTATGTACAAGAATATAACTACTATAATACTGCCCCTATGTACAAGAATATAACTACTATAATACTGCCCCTATGTACAAGAATATACCTACTATAGTACTGCCCCCTATGTACAAGAATATAACTACTATAATACTGCCTCCTATGTACAAGAATATAACTACTATAATACTGCCCCCTATGTACAAGAATATAACTACTAGAATACTGCCCCCTATGTACAAGAATATAACTACTATAATATTGCCTCCTATGTACAAGAATATAACTACTATTATACTGCCCCATGGGTACAAGAATATAACTACTATAATACTGCCCCTATGTACAAGAACATAACTACTATAATACTGCCTCCTATGTACAAGAATATAACAACTATAATACTGCCCCCTATGTACAAGAATATAACTACTATAATACTGCCTCCTATGTACTAGAATATAACTACTATAATACTGCCCCCTATATACAAGAATATAACTACTATAATACTGCTCCTATGTATAAGAATATAACTACTATAATACTGCCCCCTATGTACAAGAATATAACTACTATAATACTGCCCCCTATGTACAAGAATATAACTACTATAATACTGCCCCCTATGTACAAGAATATAACTACTATAATCCTGCTCCTATGTACAAGAATATAACTACTATAATACTGTCCCCTATGTACAAGAATATAACTACTATAATATTGCCTCCTATCTACAAGAATATAACTGCTATAATACTGCATCCTATGTACAAGAATATAACTACTATAATACTGCCTCCTATGTACAAGAATATAACTACTATAATACTGCTTCCTATGTACAAGGATATTACTACTATAATACTGCTTCCTATGTACAAGGATATAACTACTATAATACTGCTTCCTATGTACAAGAATATAACTACTATAATACTGCCTCCTATGTACAAGAATATAACTACTATAATCCTGCTCCCTATGTACAAGAATATAATTACTATAATACTGTCCCTATGTACAAGAATATAACTACTATAATACTGCCTCCTATGTACAAGAATATAACTACTATAATACTGCCTCCTATGTACAAGAATATAACTGCTATAATACTGCCTCCTATGTACAAGAATATAACTACTAGAATACTGCCCCCTATGTACAAGAATATAGCTACTATAATACTGCCCCCTATTTACAAGAATATAACTAGTATAATACTGCCTACTATGTACAAGAATATAACTACTATAATACTGCTCCTATGTACAAGAATATAACTACTATAATACTGCCTACTATGTACAAGAACATAACTACTATAATACTGGCCCCTATGTACAAGAACATAACTACTAGAGATGAGCGAACGTGTTCGGCTCCGCCCCTTTTCGCCCGGACACCGAACTTCGCGAGGAATTCCGTGTTCGGGCGAAAAAAGTTCGGGGGTCGCCGTGGCAGCGCGGGGGGTTGCGGCGGGGAGTGGGGGGGAGAGGGAGAGAGAGAGGGCTCCCCCCTGTTTCCCGCTGCTGCCGCCCGCGCCGCCGCGCCTCTCCCCGCCCCCCGGCGCCCCCCGAATACTTACGCGCGAACACGGAAGTCCTCGGAAAAGCCGGTGTTCGGGTGCGTAAGTGTTCGTTAAGAACACGTTCGCTCATCTCTAATAACTACTATAATACTGCCCCCTATGTACAAGAATATAACTACTATAATACTGCCCCCTATGTACAAGAATATAACTACTATAATACTGCCCCCTATGTACAAGAATATAACTACTATAATACTGCCTCCTATGTACAAGAATATAACTACTATAATACTGCTCCCCTATGTACAAGAATATAACTACTATAATACTGCCCCCTATGTACAAGAGTATAACTACTATAATACTACCCCCTATATACAAGAATCTAACTACTACAATACTGCCCCCTATGTACAAGAATATAACTACTATAATACTACTCCCTATGTACAAGACTATAACTACTATAATACTGCCTCCTATGTACAAGAATATAACTACCATAATACTGCCCCCTATATACAAGAATATAACTACTATAATACTGCCCCCTATATACAAGAATATAACTACTATAATACTGCCCCCTATATACAAGAATATAACTACTATAATACTGCCTCCTAGGTACAAGAATATAACTACTATAATACAGCCTCCTATGTACAAGAATATAACTACTATAATACTGCCCCCTATGTACAAGAATATAACTACTATAATACAGCTCCTATGTACAAGAATATAACTACTATAATACTGTCCCCCATGTACAAGAATATAACTACTATAATACTGCCCCCTATGTACAAGAATATAACTACTATAATACTGCCCCCTATGTACAAGAATATAACTACTATAATACTGCCCCCTATGTACAAGAATATAACTACTATAATACTGTCCCCCATGTACAAGAATATAACTACTATAATACTGCCCCCTATGTACAAGAATATAACTACTATAATACTGCTCCCTATATACAAGAATATAACTACTATAATACTGCTCCTATGTACAAGAATATAACTACTATAATACTGTCCCCCATGTACAAGAATATTACTATAATACTGCCCCCTATGTACAAGAATATAACTACTATAATACTGCTCCATATATACAAGAATATAACTACTATAATACTGCTCCCTATATACAAGAATATAACTACTATAATACTGCTCCCTACATACAAGAATATAACTACTATAATACTGCCCCCTATATACAAGAATATAACTACTATAATACTGCTCCTATGTACAAGAATATAACTACTATAATACTGTCCCCCATGTACAAGAATATAACTACTATAATACTGCCCCCTATGTACAAGAATATAACTACTATAATACTGCCCCCTATGTACAAGAATATAGCTACTATAATACTGCCCCCTATGTACAAGAATATAACTACTATAATACTGCTCATATGTACAAGAATATAACTACTATAATACTGCTCATATGTACAAGAATATAACTACTATAATACTGCTCCTATGTACAAGAATATAACTACTATAATACTGCCCCCTATGTACAAGAACATAACTACTATAATACTGCCCCCTATGTACAAGAACATAACTACTATAATATTGCCTCCTATATACAAGAATATAGCTACTATAATACTGCCCCCTATGTACAATAATATAACTACTATAATACTGCCTACTATGTACAAGAATATAGCTACTATAATACTGCCCCCTATGTACAAGAATATAACTACTATAATACTGCCTACTATGTACAAGAATATAACTACTATAATACTGCCCCCTATGTAAAAGAATATAACTACTATAATACTGCTCATATGTACAAGAATATAACTACTATAATACTGCTCCTATGTACAAGAATATAACTACTATAATACTGCTCCTATGTACAAGAATATAACTACTATAATACTGCCTACTATGTACAAGAACATAACTACTATAATACTGCCCCCTATGTACAAGAACATAACTACTATAATACTGCCCCCTATGTACAAGAATATAGCTACTATAATACTGCCCCCTATGTACAAGAATATAACTACTATAATACTGCCTACTATGTACAAGAATATAGCTAATATAATACTGCCCCCTATGTACAAGAATATAACTACTATAATACTGCCCCCCTCCAATATACAATAATATAACTACTATAATAATGCCCCCTATGTACAAGAATATAACTACTATAATACTGCCCCCTATGTACAAGAATAGAACTACTATAATACTGCCCCCTATGTACAAGAATAGAACTACTATAATACTGCCCCCTATGTACAAGACTATAACTACTATAATACTGCTCCTATGTACAAGAATATAACTACTATAATACTGCCCCTATGTACAAGAATACAACTATTATAATACTGCCTCCTATGTACAAGAATATAACAACTATAATACTGCCCCCTATGTACAAGAATATGACTACTATAATACTGCCCCTATGTACAAGAATATAACTACTATAATACTGTCCCCCATGTACAAGAATATAACTACTATAATACTGCCCCCTATGTACAAGAATATAACTACTATAATACTGCCCCCTATGTACAAGAATATAGCTACTATAATACTGCCCCCTATGTACAAGAATATAACTACTATAATACTGCTCATATGTACAAGAATATAACTACTATAATACTGCTCATATGTACAAGAATATAACTACTATAATACTGCCTCCTGTGTACAAGAATATAACTACTATAATACTGCCCCCTATGTACAAGAACATAACTACTATAATACTGCCCCCTATGTACAAGAACATAACTACTATAATACTGCCTCCTATATACAAGAATATAGCTACTATAATACTGCCCCCTATGTACAATAATATAACTACTATAATACTGCCTACTATGTACAAGAATATAGCTACTATAATACTGCCCCCTATGTACAAGAATATAACTACTATAATACTGCCTACTATGTACAAGAATATAACTACTATAATACTGCCCCCTATGTAAAAGAATATAACTACTATAATACTGCTCATATGTACAAGAATATAACTACTATAATACTGCTCCTATGTACAAGAATATAACTACTATAATACTGCTCCTATGTACAAGAATATAACTACTATAATACTGCCTACTATGTACAAGAACATAACTACTATAATACTGCCCCCTATGTACAAGAACATAACTACTATAATACTGCCCCCTATGTACAAGAATATAGCTACTATAATACTGCCCCCTATGTACAAGAATATAACTACTATAATACTGCCCCCTATGTACAAGAATATAACTACTATAATACTGCCCCCCTCCAATATACAATAATATAACTACTATAATAATGCCCCCTATGTACAAGAATATAACTACTATAATACTGCCCCCTATGTACAAGAATAGAACTACTATAATACTGCCCCCTATGTACAAGAATAGAACTACTATAATACTGCCCCCTATGTACAAGACTATAACTACTATAATACTGCTCCTATGTACAAGAATATAACTACTATAATACTGCCCCTATGTACAAGAATACAACTATTATAATACTGCCTCCTATGTACAAGAATATAACAACTATAATACTGCCCCCTATGTACAAGAATATGACTACTATAATACTGCCCCTATGTACAAGAATATAACTACTATAATACTGCTCCTATGTACAAGAATATAACTACTATAATACTGCCCCCTATGTACAAGAATATAACTACTATAATACTGCCCCCTATGTACAAGTATATAACTACTATAATACTGCCCCCTATGTACAAGAATATAACTACTATAATACTGCCCCCTATGTACAAGAATATAACTACTACAATACTGCCTCCCATGTGCAAGAATATAACTACTATAATACTGCCCCCTATGTACAAGAATATAACTACTATAATACTGCCCCTATGTACAAGAATATAACTACTATAATACTGCCCCCTATGTACAAGAATATAACTAATATAATACTGCCACCTATGTACAAGAATATAACTACTATAATACTGCCCCCTATGTACAAGAATATAACTACTATAATACTGCCCCCTATGTACAAGAATATAACTACTATAATACTGCCCCTTATGTACAAGAATATAACTACTATAATACTGCCCCCTATGTACAAGAATATAACTACTATAATACTGCCCATTATGTACAAGAATATAACTACTATAATACTGCGCCCTATGTACAAGAATATAACTACTATAATACTGCCCCCTATGTACAAGAATATAACTACTATAATACTGCCCCCTATGTACAAGAATATAACTACTATAATACTGCCCCCTATGTACAAGAATATAACTACTATAATACTGCGCCCTATGTACAAGAATATAACTACTATAATACTGCCCCCTATGTACAAGAATATAACTACTATAATACTGCCCCCTATGTACAAGAATATAACTACTATAATACTGCCCCCTATGTACAAGAATATAACTACTATAATACTGCTCCCTATGTACAAGAATATAACTACTATAATACTGACCTCTATGTACAAAAATATAACTACTATAATACTGCCCCCTATGTACAAGAAAATAACTACTATAATACTGCCCCCTATGTACAAGAATATAACTACTATAATACTGCACACTATGTACCAGAATATAACTACTATAATACTGCCTCCTATGTACAAGAATATAACTACTATAATACTGCCCCCTATGTACAAGAATAACTACTATAATACTGCTCCCTATGTACAAGAAAATAACTACTATAATACTGCCTCCTATGTACAAGAATATAACTACTATAATACTGCCCCTATGTATAAGAATATAACTACTATAATACTGCCCCCTATGTACAAGAATATAGCTACTATAATACTGCTCTCTATGTACAAGAAAATAACTACTATAATACTGCCTCCTATGTACAAGAATATAACTACTATAATACTGCCTCCTATGTACAAGAATATAACTACTATAATACTGCCTCCTATGTACAAGAATATAACTACTATAATATTGCCCCCTATGTACAAGAATATAACTACTATAATACTGCCCCCTATGTACAAGAATATAACTACTATAATACTGCCCCCTATGTACAAGAATATAACTACTATAATACTGCCTCCTATGTACAAGGATATAACTACTATAATACTGCCCCCTATGTACAAGGATATAACTACTATAATACTGCCCCCTATGTACAAGAATATAACTACTATAATCCTGCTCCTATGTACAAGAATATAACTACTATAATACTGCCCCCTATGTACAAGAATATAACTACTATAATATTGCCTCCTATCTACAAGAATATAACTGCTATAATACTGCCCCCTATTTACAAGAATATAACTACTATAATACTGCCCCCTATGTACAAGAATATAACTACTATAATACTGCCTCCTATGTACAAGAATATAACTACTATAATACTGCTTCCTATGTACAAGGATATTACTACTATAATACTGCCTCCTATGTACAAGAATATAACTACTATAATACTGCTCCTATGTACAAGAATATAACTACTATAATACTGCCTCCTAGGTACAAGGATATAACTACTATAATACTGCTTCCTATGTACAAGGATATAACTACTATAATACTGCTTCCTATGTACAAGAATATAACTACTATAATACTGCCCCTATGTACAAGAATATAACTACTATAATACTGCCCCCTATGTACAAGAATATAACTACTATAATACTGCCCCCTATGTACAAGAATATAACTACTATAATACTGCCCCCTATGTACAAGAATATAACTACTATAATACTGCCCCTTATGTACAAGAATATAACTACTATAATACTGCCCCTTATGTACAAGAATATAACTACTATAATACTGCGCCCTATGTACAAGAATATAACTACTATAATACTGCCCCCCATGTACAATAAAACAGGAAATTTGGCACGAGCATTGATTATGTCATAAATAGGAAAAGCTAATGGGTCCCAACTCGATTATTCAATTCTAAGCGCAAAAGAATTAGTGTCCAAATGTTATGTATGTAATCTAATTCTCTCACTTCCTGATGTCATTTTATATAAAGGAAACGTCGCATGGTTACCTCCCCGTGGTATTTCCTGGGTAACGCAGAGAACTATGCAAAATGGTGAACATATGTTTTTCCTCAGTATCTCTAAAGTAACCACGACTTCATAAGATTTTCCGTGTGAACACCAGATAAACACCAGTACCAAATTAACTCGGGCGAAGCCGGGTATATCAGCTAGTCTATATATATAAATCTGAAAGCCCTCACTGACTCACTGACTCACTCACTGACTCACTCACTCACTGACTGACTGACTCACTGACTCACTCACTCACTGACTGACTCACTGACTCACTCACTCACTCACTGACTCACTCACTCACTGACTCACTCACTCACTCACTCACTCACTGACTCACTCACTGACTCACTCACTCACTGACTCACTCACTCACTCACTGACTCACTCACTCACTCACTCACTGACTGAATCACTGACTGACTCACTCACTGACTGACTCACTCACTGACTGAATCACTGACTGACTCACTCACTGACTCACTCACTCACTGACTCACTCACTCACTGACTCACTCACTCACTGACTCACTCACTCACTGACTCACTGACTGACTCACTCACTGACTCACTCACTCACTGACTGACTCACTCACTGACTGACTCACTCACTCACTCACTCACTGACTGACTCACTCACTGACTGACTCACTCACTGACTGACTCACTCACTGACTGACTCACTCACTGACTGACTCACTCACTGACTGACTCACTGACTGACTGACTCACTGACTGACTCACTGACTGACTCACTGACTGACTCACTCACTCGCCACTAATTCTCTCACTTCCCGATGTCGTAGAAACATGAAATTTGGCACGAGCATAGATTATGTCATAAATAGGAAAAGCTAATAGGTCCCAACTCGATTATTCAATTCTAAGCGCAAAAGAATTAGCTATATATTATATACATACACACACACATTGTATATATATTAATCACACACACGTTTTCTGCCCCCACCTTCTGCCCACCATAACGTTGTCATCTTTCCGTTGACCTAGTTGTGGGGGGGCGTTTGATGTCCTGCAGTTTCTATTGGTACCATTTTGGGGTTCACACAAGTTTTTGATTGCTTTTTATTAACTTATTATTAAAATGTCTAGTTTTTTCTGAGGCCGTTCGAAGCGCCCGATCCACAATGCGTTACTTTGATGAATACGACTCTTACGGACACAGTGATACCAAGTTTTATTGTTTTGTTTTGATTTTTTAATAAAGATTTGGCAAATAAATCTTGATGTTTTTTGCCCCATGGGGGATTTCAGCTTGCAATCATTTGATCGCTCATACAGTAGACAGTCAGTCATAGCAGCCCTGGGGGCCTTCAGAAGGCATTTGAACGGCACCAAAGGGTCGCATTGTTAGGGGGGCGCTCAGGACCCCTGAATACTAATTGGGGCATGTAAATGCCACTGTCAAATTTGGCAGCAGTGTTTAAAGGGTTAACAGCGGCTATCAGTGTTGAAGGCTGGCCCCCGTTGTGTATGGAGTCCCATCGGTCCCTGATCCCGCTCTATATAAATTCCGTGTCCCCATGATGTAAGTATATGCACAGAAGCAGCACTCCTATTGCCATAAGGCTGGACACAACAGCCGGTGCGGATCCAATCCCCAAAGCAGCAGCAATAGAAATAAAGCTGCAGCATCCAATGGTGCAAAAAATCCAAAAATCAGCAGTCCGGCCGGGGAGGGGGGGGGGGGGGGGTGCGGCTGGGGAGGGGGGGGGGGGTGCGGCCGTGGGAGGTGCGTTTTTTGTTGCAAAATTTTGAGCACACTTTGTTGCATAGTGTGGGCGGTGAATCTTGGGCGCTGTTTGCGGTTCGTGTGAACACACCCTGAAGAGGCGGAGGGCAGACCGTGGCGTCACACCTACTGCTCGCCTGGATGGAGCCGCAGGTGCCGCCACTTGTGTCAATGCACACATCATCCATAGTCCCAGAGAAGAGGCATCCCCTGTTAGTAAGTGAACCCCGCGATTGCCCCAGGCCCCGCCCCTAGCAAACAGCAGGCTTTATAGCCGACATCTGCCCTGCAGCGGCCGCCACGGCAGACTATTGTGTGACTCCAACGCGATTCAGGATGCCCCCCCTCGTGTACGATTCCTGTCGCCCCCCAGCCTTAGAGCATCGCTGTCATTTTTCGGTTCTTGTCTTTGGCGCTCCCGATGACTCCATGACAGATCACCTCCCGGGATTAATTACACACCGTATAATGGAGGGGGACGAGGCGCGACCTCACTGCTATTTTAAGACATGACAACGCGGCGGATTTCTGACTGCTGGAAGGATAATGACTGCTAAATAGCAGCCGCGATGCCTGAGAGCGCGCGGACAAGAGGCGCCACTTCCCTCACATCATTCCTGACACGGAGTGCCGCGGAGCCGCTCGCCGACAAGGCTAGCTCAGATTTTGCGCCAGTCTCGTCCCGCTGCACGCATCATCTCTGGTCGTTTTTCGCTGTACAGTAAGGGCGCCTACCCACTTGCGTCGGCGCTTCTGCGATTTTTGTGCGATGCGTTTTTAACATTAGAAAGCCCATCGACATTTGCGTTAAAAAAACGCAAGTGAAAAGGCAGCCTAAGGCCTATAAAAGCCCCCATATATGTGGAGCTCCAATTCTTCATTTGCAAGATCTCCGCTTGCTGTCACTTAATTCAGTTTACTTTCAGCAGCTGAAAAGCCATCACAATTATACAACACTCACACAGTGGCAACATTCATTAAAGGGCCACTCCGGTGATAGCATCCATGATGTAGCTCCCCCTTCCCAGTGTATAAGTCAGCTGCTGTGACCTCGGTCAGTTCTTCCTCTCAGAGACCCCCCGCCGCCTCCTCCTCCTCAGATGGTCATGTGATCTCCGTTCTGACCGGCTCTGATCTACTTGGGGTTGTGTGTTCAGCTTCTAATCAGTCTGATGCTGTTATTACATGGAGTGTACCATAAAAAAACTGCCTACGGGGGACACCAACACAGTTACTGATGATGATGATCACACAGGTATAACAAAGGAGATCACAGCTCATCCCCCTGACTGGATACTTATTGGCAGTAGCTTATTTGACTATAGAAGGTAATAATTATCAAACTGTCCCCCAGCAGGAAGAGATGGTACAGCATCAGCTTATGCTGTGCTGATGCATCATGGGATAGATGTGACATTAAAAGTAAAAAAAATGACAGGCTCAAAATGGTGTCTGATAAGCATCAGACAGGGGCTGCACTGCAGGGAAGAGGCTGCAATACATAGACAAGTCACAATTTCCCTGGAGGCAGTATAACCCAAATTATGGTACCCATGGTTCACCATAAAACTCATGGTTGGCTCGTTAACTCATGGTTGGGTTTACGTACAGATCGTTCAGTCGCTCTCCCTTTTATGGTGAATGCAAACGACTCAATGATTTCTCGTGTGAATGAGCCGACGAGGTATCTGCCGGAATAAACAGGCTGCCGAGTGAACTCCGACGCCGTTGGCTCGCTCCAATGGTCATCCTTGGTGGAGTCAGACCCTTGTTGAGGCATAAAGCATGGCATTCCATCTTCGCCTCCCACAACCAGCAGTGTAAGCACCCGTGCCGATTCATTCTTGAGTCAACGGTAGACTTGGTCATTAGAGAAGCGCCGAATACAAGAAGCCTTCATTCAGTCCTGCGGGACTCCTACGGTTTAATGTGGGAACCCATCTGGCCTCTTGGAGGAGGTCTTGGTCCAAGTTGTCACGAAAGCCCAGAGCTACAGGACTTTACGTCTCCTTGATGAGCGGGTTTACATGACGTTGGAGCGTCAGCAAGGCTACAAATCCAGCTCCGAGGTTTGGAAATGTCTCGCATAAATTGTTGAATGGTCTCGCCAACTTAAATGTTCTGGCACGTGCGCCGGGCGAGCAGACGACCCCGGGGCTCCAACCGTTGGGGAGCTCTTCAATACGATCCGTTCTCTTAAAACCTGAGATTTTACCAGGGCGCTCAGAGTATTGGCCGTGTGCCAGGACCCCTGCCACGGGCTATGCTGGGCTATGTGGTGATCACATCTCCGGGGACGTGCCAATGCTGTTGTAGAACACCTCGCACCAGGGCGGAGTAACCAGCAGCGCTGCCCAGGCATCCAACTCACTTTCTGCTATCGGTGTTGGGTTCTTGTGACACCAGCAGATCACCACACTCCTTCTCACGGCTCGGATGTAAGACGTCTTCAGATATTTATTCCAGATCACCAATTGGTGCGAGTTAGTCCTTTATGCAAAGCTCAATGGTAGGAGCCCGACTCCTGGGTGCCCAAGTCCATATAGTCAGTGAATCCAGTATGAGCGGCAACGAGTGGTATCAAAACCGTGCATCAATTACCATGCTTCTTAATGGAAACAGCCTAGTAAGAGGTGGACGAGCCACGTATCGACCCGATCACAGCTTGACCAAGACTGGATTTACTCTGACTAGATCCTCCCATATTTAGTCTGGTAACCTCTAAATCTTCTGCGGGGCGACTCGCTGTCACTCCTGAATGAGGTCTCATCCGAGAAGCAGGGATACTCGCTTATTGACATTGGGGCCACAACAACCGGCTGTTCGTTGCAGAGGACTTCGGAGGAGTCTTCGTGTTCCTGGGGAGATCGTGCCGTCTGGGAAAGTCAAAGACCTGGTCTACATGTCGGAGGTTACCAGTTAGAGCAAGAATAAAACCCCTGGGGGGCTACATATCCCCATCCCCAAGCATCAGAATGTCCACTATGACGCCCCCCCCAAAACACAAGGGTGCCAATGTATCAGTTAAACCATCTGAGAAAACAACGATGTGCCCGAGCAACCTAGGAATAAGGTAGGGCAGAGGGTGTGCCCATCGCAGTGCCACGTAACCGGTGATAATAGTGGTTATAACGGTGTGTGAGGATGGACTGGAGGAGTCGGAGAACAAACGTGTTGTGCGCCATAAATTGTACCCCTTGCACTGAGGAAAGATTGTACAGATCCCGCGGAATGTAGAGGCTTCACAACGAGACTCCGAGTGGTTGGCGGTACGCGGAGGTGAGGATTGTCTTCATCAGGTATGGCGGTAGAGTCTCCACAGAGCCAATGATCCACTCATTAGAAGTACTCCCATTTTGCGTGAGATTTCGATTTCCGGAGACAATCGGTCTTCTGGGAATCGGTGTCCGTTTATGAGCCTTGGGGAGAGCATAGAATGTGGATCGGGGTCGAACAAAGTTAGACTCGTCAGAAGACATGACATCCTCCTCCGTTGCCATTTCCAAGATGGTTATTCAGGGAGGTTCTTCGCATTGGGAAGCTGATTGACAATAAGAATGTAGTTGAAGCGATCTATAATGACACATAGTCCCCTTTGTCTGGTGGTCATAGAATCATCTCCTTGTTGTCCCTAGGACATAAGCGCCTGCCCTTCGTGGCCAAGATTCCAGTAAATAACGTGGTTTTATCTTCTTGAGGTCTTCAACAAATCTCGTACAATCAATGCCGGTATGCTGAATGATGTCTCTGGACCCCGACGTTCTTCCTCTAGGTGGTCCTCTAGTACGTCCAGGACCTCCTAGTCACTGATATTCAGTGTATTGAGATCACTGCTTTTCTGTAAATCACATTAATGCAGATTAGTTGGCCGCGTCATCCTTGTCACACAGGCCAGTCCGTGAGGGCCGCCTTCTGTTACTCGTTTTCTCCCCAGACGCCTCCTCTTCCCCCTAAATATCCGTGTCCTCTCCTGGTGTAAACTGGCCTCTTATAAAGTCCTTACAGACTCTCAAGTATTTCCCATTTTTTCTCCATAATCTCTTTTTTAGGTTTTCAATATTTGTTTGCAATTTTTGCTTGAATCCCTGAAGTTCCCCACGTGTGGAGGAGCAGCGAGGCCCAGATCTAGGCCATCCGCGAAGTGAGCTCTCAGAAGTTGTTCCCGGCCTTTAAGAAGTCGGGGTTTGGCCGGATATTGATGCGCAGTCTTCTAGAGACGGAACGGGCTGCCCCGATGCGATGACACATCTATCAGCTATGCTGACGATCTACAGAAGCCAACTACCCAACGGATTGGTCTAACACGGCTCCTTGAGTAAATATTGATTGGCTGATGCCCCGTGCTAGATAGCCGCCACACCAGATGACACATGCTAGAGTCCGCCATACGTTACAGCCCGCCACACCAGATGCCCCTGCAAGACAGCCGCCACACCAGATGACGCTAGAGTCCGCCATACACTACAGCCTGTCACACCAAATGCCACACCCTACAGCCGCCACACCAGATGCCCCTGCTAGACAGCCCCCCACACCAGATGACACATGCTACAGTCCGCCATACGCTACAGCCTGCCACACCAGATGCCCCTGCTAGACAGCCTCCCACACCGGATGACACATGCTACAGTCCGCCATACGCTACAGCCTGCCACACCAGATGCCCCTGCTAGACAGCCGCCACACCAGATGCCCCTGCTAGATAGCCGCCACACCAGATGTCACACGCTAGAGTCCGCCATACGCTACAGCCCGCCACATCAGATGCCCCTGCAAGACAGCCGCCACACCAGATGACGCTAGAGTCCGCCATACACTACAGCCTGTCACACCAAATGCCACACCCTACAGCCGCCACACCAGATGCCCCTGCTAGACAGCCCCCCACACCGGATGACACATGCTACAGTCCACCATACGCTACAGCCTGCCACACCAGATGCCCCTGCTAGACAGCCGCCACACCAGATGACACACGCTAGAGTCCGCCATACGCTACAGCCCGCCATACCAGATGCCCCTGCTAGACAGCGGTCACACCAGATGACGCTGGAGTCCGCCATACGCTACAGCCTGTCACACCAAATGCCACACGCTACAGCCTGTCACACCAAATGCCACACGCTACAGCCGCCACACCAGATGCCACATACTACATGCAGTCTGCCATAGGCTACAGCCCGCCACACCAGATGACACATGCTACAGTCCGCCATACGCTACAGCCTGTCACACCAGATGCCACACGCTACAGCCGCCACACCAGATGCCCCTGCTAGACAGCCGCCCACACCGGATGCCACATACTACATGCAGTCTGCCATAGGCTACAGCCCGCCACACCAGATGCCCCTGCTAGACAGCCGCCACACCAGATGACACATGCTAGAGTCCGCCATACGCTACAGCCTGTCACACCAGATGCCACACGCTACAGTCCACCCACACCAAATGCCACATGCTACAGCCCGCCACACCAAATGCCCCTGCTAGACAGCCGCCCACACCGGATGCCACATGCTACATACAGTCTGCCATAGACTACAGCCCGCCACACCAGATGCCACATGCTACTGTCTGCCATAAGCTACAGCCAGCCACACGCTACAGTCCGCCATTCGCTACAGCCTGCCACACCAGATGCCACACCCTACAGTCCACCCACACCAGATGACACATGCTACAGTCCACCCACACTAAATGCCACACGCTACAGCCGCCACACCAGATGCCCCTGCTAGACAGCCGCCACACCAGATTCACACGCTAGAGTCCGCCATACGCTACAGCCTGCCACACCAGATGCCCCTGCTAGACAGCCTGCCACACCAGATGCCCCTGCTAGACAGCGGCCACACCAGATGACACATGCTAGAGTCCACCCACATCAAATGCCACAAGATTCAGCCGCCACACCAGATGCCATACGCTACAGCCAGCCACACGCTACAGCCTGTCTCACCAGATGTCACACGCTAGAGTCCGCCATACGCTACAGCCCGCCACACCAGATGCCCCTGCTAGACAGCCGCCACACCAGATGACACATGCTAGAGTCCACCCACATCAAATGCCACAAGATTCAGCCGCCACACCAGATGCCATACGCTACAGCCTGTCACACCAGATGCCACACGCTACAGTCCACCCACATCAAATGCCACAAGATTCAGCCGCCACACCAGATGCCACATGCTACATTCTGCCATAGGCTACAGCCAGCCACACGCTAGAGTCCGCCATACGCTACAGCCTGCCACACCAGATGCCCCTGCTAGACAGCCGCCACACCAGATGACACATGCTAGAGTCCGCCATACGCTAGAGTCCGCCATATGCTACAGCCTGCCACACCAGATGCCCCTGCTAGACAGCCGCCACACCAGATGACACACGCTAGAGTCCGCCATACGCTACAGCCCGCCACACCAGATGCCCCTGCTAGACAGCCGCCACACCAGATGACACATGCTAGAGTCCGCCATACGCTACAGCCTGTCACACCAGATACCACACGCTACAGTCAACCCACACCAAATGCCACACGCTACAGCGGCTACAGCCGCCACACGCTAGAGTCCTCCCACTAGAGTCCGCCATCCGCTACAGCCCGCCACACCAGATGCCCATGCTAGACAGCCGCCCACACCGGATGCCACATGCTACATACAGTCTGCCATAGGCTACAGCCCGCCACACCAGATGCCACATGCTACATACAGTCTGCCATAGGCTACAGCCCGCCACACCAGATGCCACATGCTACATACAGTCTGCCATAGGCTACAGCCCGCCACACCAGATGCCACATGCTACATACAGTCTGCCATAGGCTACAGCCCGCCACACCAGATGCCACATGCTACAGTCTGCCATAAGCTACAGCCAGTCACACGCTACAGTCCACCATTCGCTACAGCCCGCCACACCAGATACCCCGCGCTACAGCCCGCCAAACAAGATGACACACGCTAGAGTCCGCCATACGCTACAGCCCGCCACACCAGATGACACATGCTAGAGTCCGCTATACGCTACAGCCCGCCACACCAGATGCCCCTGCTAGACAGCCGCCCACACTGGATGCCACATACTACATACAGTCTGCCACACGCTACAGTTCGCCATTCGCTACAGCCCGCCACACCAGATGCCCCGCGCTACAGCCCGCCACACCAGATGCCACATGCTACAGTCCACCCACACCAAATGCCACACGCTACAACCGCCACACCAGATGCCCCTGCTAGACAGCCGCCACACCAGATGCCCCTGCTAGACAGCCGCCACACCAGATGCCCCTGCTAGACAGCCGCCACACCAGATTCACACGCTAGAGTCCGCCATACGCTACAGCCCGCCACATCAGATGCCCCTGCTAGACAGCTGCCCACATTGGATGCCACATGCACATACAGTCTGCCATAGGCTACTGCCCGCAACACCAGATGCCACATGCTACAGTCCGCCATACGCAACAGCCCGTCACACCAGATGCTACGCGCTACAGCCGCCCCGCCAGATGCCACGTGATACAGCCGTACACACCAGATGCCATGTGCTACAGCCAGCCACAGCCCGCCACACCAGGTGCCACGCTCTACAGCCCGCCACACCAGGTGTCAGGCGCTACAACCCGCCACACCAGGTGCCAAGCGCTACAGCCCGCCACACCAGGTGCCACGCGCTACAGCCCGCCACACCAGGTGCCACGCGTTACAGCCCGCCACGCCAGGTGCCACGTGCTACAGCCCGCCACGCCAGGTGCCACGCGTTACAGCCCGCCACGCCAGGTGCCAAGCGCTACAGCTCGCCACACCAGGTGCCACGCGCTACAGCCCGCCACACCAGGTGCCACGCGCTACAGCCCGCCACGCCAGGTGCTACATGCTACAGTTGCACTATTTGCATTGAATGGAGGTGGGCAGCGAAAAGCGATCAGTGGACTGCCGCCATTCCACATAAACTATCGCTCCTGTGTGAAAGCACAAGAGGGGGTCGGGGGGGGCGGCTCGACAGTCGGCCGATGTAAAGGTAGACTCAGGTCTTCGTCTCATGCATTCCCCCTCCGGGGCCACCAACCTCCAACCAACACAATCTAATGCACAAATAACGGCAACAGCGCCAGAGTCACGAAACGCAACTTCAGCCTAAAAGGGCCAAAAGACGGCGGTGCGGCGGCAACCACAGCAGTCCTCTAGGATGTCTGTGACAGTCATGATTAATGGTCATTACTGGAGGGGGATGTAGCCACTTGGCGAGGAGCTGCAGGCGGCTCCCGTCCGGACATTAATCATCTCTTTATGCGCTCGCAGCTTTTGTTGTCTGAATTGTGTGCCGGACAATATTTGTCTGCCGGCGGCTTCAGGAGGCGCGATACGGGGAGCGGAGGAAGGGAGCGCTGTCACATCACTAGACTGCAGCGTGAGCGGGCCGCGGGGGGCTGACGGAGGATTCTTTCCCTGTTCAGACAGATTTGAATCCCGATTACCTCTTGCAGAAGCCTTGTGAATGCTGAGCCGGGTGCTGGCGCCGTACCCCAGTTATTAATGAGCGGGCAGCAGACCAGGCCGATGACACCATCACACCGTACTCCTGCAGGGGCCTGAGAGACGCTACCTGGGGCCGTCACCATGAGAAGAGTTTCTGGCGACCCACCTGCTCGGATCCTGGCACATCGGTCGACACAGAAGAACACGGTTGGGGTCTACACTAGGTGGGTCACAAGGGGCTGGCCTCTGCCAAGGCCTACAGTGATGCCCACGACCCCGACTAAGTGCACCTACTCTCCTGCATCCGGCATTTCCTAAGCGGGTTGGTGCTCTTGTCGTGCGGCTTCAATGGATAAAAAAAAAATGGCTACCAAGAGCAGAACGGGGCTGAGGTAGTGAAGCATGGGTGGCACAAGACCACGCAGGTGCCACCGCAGTCCCTGGGTGCCACTCCACAACCAGGATTAACGGGGTGCTCCGGGTCCAGGTAGGCGGCAGGTGGGAGTTGCGTATCTCAGCACGCCGAGCCGTTGTGACCGCTCCCTAGATACAGAAACCATGCAGCTCGCAGCGCTTCCCGGAGTCGTGGGCACAGCGCAGCGTTGGGCACACCATCCTCAAAATACTGCATTCAAGGCGCTGGGCACCAACCTCAAGGTAGGTACCGTGACGCGGACAGGAACCCAAGAAACCTGCAGACGGCCAATTGTCCCCAACAGAGAAATACATTTTACCGCTGCGCTCCATACATCAGTTCTGTCTGCCGCTGCCCCTCTATTACTCCTCCTGGGAACGTATAAATAAATTGTCCTTACAAAGGACGCCGCGGACCAATCAGATACACAGAAGGTTTCAGCAATTTTGATGCACTAATTTAATTACCTAGAGAAAGAAAAAAAATGAAGTAAAAGAAACCCGCATATAAACCAGGAGGCGGGGCTTCTGCCTGCGCTATCAATTATACCAAGGCGCCGCAACCATAACTAATTATACGAATCATCAGCATTTGCATCATAAAGCAGAGAAAGCGGGAAACGAGCACAATCTGTCAAAAGGAACCGAAGGATCCGGGGGGCGCTACGGGGCGAGACGGTCTTAGAAAGCCAGATCAATAAAGATGGAGGGGCAGCGGAGAGAAAGGGGATCACTTGCAGGGGGACCGAGAGCGCTGCGCACGCGGCGGGGGGAAGGGGGGGGACCGAGAGCGCTGCGCACATGGGGGGGAAGGGGGGGGGGACCGAGAGCGCTGCGCACATGGGGGGGGGGGGCGAGAGCGCTGCGCACGCGGCGGGGGGAAGGGGGGGACCAAGAGCGCTGCGCACATGGGGGGGGAGGGGGGGGGGACACCGAGAGCGCTGCGCACATGGGGGGGGGCTAGAGCGCTGCGCACGCGGCGGGGGTAAGGGGGGGGCCCAGGGCGCTGCGCACATGGCGGGGGGAAGGGGGGGGCCAAGAGCGTTGCGCACGCGGCGGGGGCCAGCGATACAATACGGATGACACCGGCGCCAACGGAGAGGATGAAAGGTCACGCTGCAGTCTAGATGACCGAGGCTGTCCGACCCCCGGCCGCTGACACTTAGGGCTCATTCACACTGACGTGACACGCCGCTGTGAGCTCTAATGCGGTTTTATCCTCATTTGAGTATTTTTCATGTGGTTTTCATGTCCTAATCTGCTGCTTGTTACACAATAGGCCACTGAAGTGCATGCGACTGCAGCCATGATGTGAAGACGCATGTAAAGACCCTTTTACACGCAACGATTATCATAAAAATGGCCGCACAACTCACGTAGGGGCAACATATTTGCATAAAATTGCGGGTACAGATAATCGTCTCCATTCCCTCATCAGCCAAAGTAAACTCAGTGTTATTAGTTTATGCGAGGGATTATCTCGCGGAGTAAACAATGTACTCATTATGTGTGAAGGCCGACACAGTGAGTACATTGTTTACCCCACTCAAGTCAGCAAGACTCAAAAGACGGAACCATTCCCATTCAAATGGAACCAGAGGCTTCACAATGCGATAAGTGAAGGAATAGCGCCCGACTGGCCGTGTTTACACGTAACAATATCGCACACTTCCGGCCATTTCAACAAATTTGAGCGATAATCGTTGTGTGTAAAAGGGCCTTCACTGTATGCGCAGATTCTTACAAATGAAATAAATGGCCTTACCTCCTGTATCACCCCACGCCCGTGCTCCACCACCTGCCCCTGTACCTCCTGTATCACCCCACCCCCGTGCTCCACCACCTGCCTCGGTACCTCCTGTATCACCCCACCCCCGTGCTCCACTACCTGCCCCTGTACTTCCTGTATCACCCCACCCCCGTACTCCACCACCTGCCCCTGTACCTCCTGTATCACCCCACCCCCGTGCTCCACCACCTGCCTCGGTACCTCCTGTATCACCCCACCCCCGTGCTCCACCACCTGCCCCTGTACCTCCTGTATCACCCCACCCCCGTACTCCACCACCTGCCCCTATACCTCCTGTATCACCCCACCCCCGTACTCCACCACCTGCCCCTATACCTCCTGTATCACCCCACCCCCGTGCTCCACCACCTGCCCCAGTACCTCCTGTATCATCCCACCCCCGTGCTCCACCACCTGCCCCTGTACCTCCTGTATCACCCCACCCCCGTACTCCACCACCTGCCCCTATACCTCCTGTATCACCCCACCCCCGTGCTCCACCACCTGCCCCAGTACCTCCTGTATCACCCCACCCCCGTGCTCCACCACCTGCCCCAATACCTCCTGTATCACCCCACCCCCGTGCTCCACCACCTGCCCCAGTACCTCCTTTATCACCCCACCCCCGTGCTCCACCTCCCCCCCTATACCTCCTGTATCACCCCACCCCCGTGCTGCACCACCTGCCCTTATACCTCCTGTATCACCCCACCCCCGTGCTCCACCACCTGCCCCTGTACCTCCTGTATCACCCCACCCCCGTACTCCACCACCTGCCCCTATACCTCCTGTATCACCCCACCCCCGTGCTCCACCACCTGCCCCTGTACCTCCTGTATCACCCCACCCCCGTGCTCCACCACCTGCCCCTGTACCTCCTGTATCACCCCACCCCCGTACTCCACCACCTGCCCCTATACCTCCTGTATCACCCCACCCCCGTGCTCCACCACCTGCCCCTGTACCTCCTTTATCACCCCACCCCCGTGCTCCACCTCCCCCCCTATACCTCCTGTATCACCCCACCCCCGTGCTGCACCACCTGCCCTTATACCTCCTGTATCACCCCACCCCCGTGCTCCACCACCTGCCCCTGTACCTCCTGTATCACCCCACCCCCGTACTCCACCACCTGCCCCTATACCTCCTGTATCACCCCACCCCCGTGCTCCACCACCTGCCCCTGTACCTCCTTTATCACCCCACCCCCGTGCTCCACCACCTGCCCTTATACCTCCTGTATCACCCCACCCCCGTGCTCCACCACCTGCCCCTATACCTCCTGTATCACCCCACCCCCGTGCTCCACCACCTGCCCCTGTACCTCCTGTATCACCCCACCCCCGTACTCCACCACCTGCCCCTGTACCACCTGTATCACCCCACCCCCGTACTCCACCACCTGCCCCTGTACCACCTGTATCACCCCACCCCCGTGCTCCACCGCCGGCCCTAAACTTCCTGTATCACCCCACCCCCGTGTTCCACCACCTGCCCCTGTACTTCCTGTATCACCCCACCCCCGTGCTCCACCGCCGATCCCTAAACTTCCTGTATCACCCCACCCCCGTGTTCCACCTCCTGCCCCTGTACCTCCTGTATCACCCCACCCCCATGTTCCACCTCCTGCCGCTGTACTTCCTGTATCACCCCACCCCCGTGCTCCACCACCTGCCCCTATACCTCCTGTATCACCCCACCCCCGTACTCCACCACCTGCCCCTATACCTCCTGTATCACCTCACCCCCGTGCTCCACCGCCTGCCCCTATACCTCCTGTATCACCCCACCCCCGTGCTCCACCACCTGCCCCTATACCTCCTGTATCACCCCACCCCCGTGCTCCACCGCCTGCCCCTATACCTCCTGTATCACCCCACCCCCGTGCTCCACCACCTGCCCGCATATTTGTAGTTTACGCTTAGGTTAAGCAGCGCTGCTGATTAGAGCCACCTGATTGGCTCTTCGGCACCACGTGACTACACATCGTGCACGCGCATTGCCTTCAGCAGCCGTGCACTACACAATACACAGAAGCAGCACAGGGTTAGGTTTAGGGTTTACGGTTAGGTTTAGGGTTAGGATTACCTAAACCTAACCCTAACCCCAACCCTAACCCTAAACCTAACCCTAAACACTAACCGTAAACACTAAAAGTAACCCTACACCTAACCCTAAACCCTAACCCCGTGCTGCTTAAGTGTAGTGTGTAGCGCACGGCTGCTGAAGGCAATCCGCGTGCACGCTGTGTAGTCACGTGGTGCCGAAGAGCCAATCAGGTGGCTCTAATCAGCAGCGCTGCTTAACCTAAGCGTAAACTACAAATATGCCACCTGCCCCTGCCCCTCCTGTATCACCCCACCCCCGTGCTCCACCACCTGCAACTGTACTTCCTGTATCACCCAACCCCGTGCTCCACCACCTGCCCCTGTACCTCCTGTATCACCCCACCCCCGTGCTCCACCACCTGCCCCTATACCTCCTGTATCACCCCACCCCCGTGTTCCACCACCTGCCCCTGTACTTCCTGTATCACTCCACCCCGTGCTTTGCCTCCTGCCCCGTTTCCTCCTGTATCACTCCACCCCGTGCTCTGCCTCCTGCCCCGTTTCCTCCTGTATCACTCCACCCCGTGCTCTGCCTCCTGCCCCGTTTCCTCCTGTATCACTCCACCCCGTGCTCTGCCTCCTGCCCCGTTTCCTCCTGTATCACTCCACCCCGTGCTCTGCCTCCTGCCCCGTTTCCTCCTGTATCACTCCACCCCGTGCTCTGCCTCCTGCCCCGTTTCCTCCTGTATCACTCCACCCCGTGCTCTGCCTCCTGCCCCGTTTCCTCCTGTATCACTGCACCCCGTGCTCTGCCTCCTGCCCCGTTTCCTCCTGTATCACTCCACCCCGTGCTCTGCCTCCTGCCCCGTTTCCTCCTGTATCACTCCACCCCGTGCTCTGCCTCCTGCCCCGTTTCCTCCTGAATCACTCCACCCCGTGCTCTGCCTCCTGCCCCGTTTCCTCCTGTATCACTCCACCCCGTGCTCTGCCTCCTGCCCCGTTTCCTCCTGTATCACTCCACCCCGTGCTCTGCCTCCTGCCCCGTTTCCTCCTGAATCACTCCACCCCGTGCTCTGCCTCCTGCCCCGTTTCCTCCTGTATCACTCCACCCCGTGCTCTGCCTCCTGCCCCGTTTCCTCCTGAATCACTCCACCCCGTGCTCTGCCTCCTGCCCCGTTTCCTCCTGAATCACTCCACCCCGTGCTCTGCCTCCTGCCCCGTTTCCTCCTGTATCACTCCACCCCGTGCTCTGCCTCCTGCCCCGTTTCCTCCTGTATCACTCCACCCCGTGCTCTGCCTCCTGCCTGGATACCTCCTGTATCACTCCACCCCGTGCTCTGCCTCCTGCCCCGTTTCCTCCTGAATCACTCCACCCCGTGCCCTCCTGTATCACTCCACCCCGTGCTCTGCCTCCTGCCCCGTTTCCTCCTGAATCACTCCACCCCGTGCTCTGCCTCCTGCCCCGTTTCCTCCTGTATCACTCCACCCCGTGCTCTGCCTCCTGCCTGGATACCTCCTGTATCACTCCACCCCGTGCTCTGCCTCCTGCCCCGTTTCCTCCTGAATCACTCCACCCCGTGCTCTGCCTCCTGCCTGGATACCTCCTGTATCACTCCACCCCGTGCTCTGCCTCCTGCCCCGTTTCCTCCTGAATCACTCCACCCCCGTGCTCTGCCTCCTGCCTGGATACCTCCTGTATCACTCCACCCCGTGCTCTGCCTCCTGCCCCGTTTCCTCCTGTATCACTCCACCCCGTGCTCTGCCTCCTGCCCCGTTTCCTCCTGTATCACTCCACCCCGTGCTCTGCCTCCTGCCCCGTTTCCTCCTGTATCACTCCACCCCGTGCTCTGCCTCCTGCCCCGTTTCCTCCTGAATCACTCCACCCCGTGCTCTGCCTCCTGCCCCGTTTCCTCCTGTATCACTCCACCCCGTGCTCTGCCTCCTGCCTGGATACCTCCTGTATCACTCCACCCCGTGCTCTGCCTCCTGCCCCGTTTCCTCCTGAATCACTCCACCCCGTGCCCTCCTGTATCACTCCACCCCGTGCTCTGCCTCCTGCCCCGTTTCCTCCTGAATCACTCCACCCCGTGCTCTGCCTCCTGCCCCGTTTCCTCCTGTATCACTCCACCCCGTGCTCTGCCTCCTGCCTGGATACCTCCTGTATCACTCCACCCCGTGCTCTGCCTCCTGCCTGGATACCTCCTGTATCACTCCACCCCGTGCTCTGCCTCCTGCCCCGTTTCCTCCTGAATCACTCCACCCCGTGCTCTGCCTCCTGCCTGGATACCTCCTGAATCACTCCACCCCGTGCTCTGCCTCCTGCCCCGTTTCCTCCTGTATCACTCCACCCCGTGCTCTGCCTCCTGCCTGGATACCTCCTGTATCACTCCACCCCGTGCTCTGCCTCCTGCCCCGTTTCCTCCTGTATCACTCCACCCCGTGCTCTGCCTCCTGCCCCGTTTCCTCCTGAATCACTCCACCCCGTGCTCTGCCTCCTGCCTGGATACCTCCTGTATCACCCCTTGTGTTTCTAAATAATTGAATCCCAGATGTAACTTGTCATTTCTGTACGTGTCGTATTGTTTGTGTTCGCCGTGAGTCTTGGAAGCGCCCGGAGAAGGTTGGCGCTGCACAAATAAACTTTATTATCTTGTTGAAGTGAATGGCTTCAAACTCTATTCTGCTACTAAATATAAAAAGTTTAATCAAGGGTTTGGTTTAAGCAGTTAAGAGATGCTGCGCGCTCCAGAGCTGCGCTCCCAGCAGTCCGCTCTGTTAATACAATTACTTCATCCACAACAAGAAAGTGCCGTCAGGAAAACACGTCCAGCGA
>NC_089844.1:6223281-6373036 GCF_035609145.1 Eleutherodactylus coqui
CCCCCCCCCGACCTTTGGCGTGGCTGCCTCCTCCTTCTCCTCCCCCCCCCCCCTCGGACCTTTGGCGTGGCTGCCTCCTCCTTCTCCTCCCCCCCCTCGGACCTTTGGCGTGGCTGCCTCCTCCTTCTCCTCCCCCCCCCTCGGACCTTTGGCGTGGCTGCCTCCTCCTTCTCCTCCCCCCCCCTCGGACCTTTGGCGTGGCTGCCTCCTCCTTCTCCTCCCCCCCCCTCGGACCTTTGGCATGGCTGCCTCCTCCTTCTCCCCCCCCCCCCTCGGACCTTTGGCGTGGCTGCCTCCTCCTTCTCCTCCTCCCCCCCCCCCCTCGGACCTTTGGCGTGGCTGCCTCCTCCTCCCCCCCCCTCGTCGGACCTATGGCGTGGCTGCCTCCTCTTTCTCCCCCCCCCCTCGGACCTTTGGCGTGGCTGCCTCCTCCTCCCCCCCCCTCGTCGGACCTATGGCGTGGCTGCCTCCTCTTTCTCCCCCCCCCCCCCCTCGGACCTTTGGCGTGGCTGCCTCCTCCTTCTCCCCCCCCCCTCGGACCTTTGGCGTGGCTGCCTCCTCCTTCTCCCCCCCCCCCCCCCTCGGACCTTTGGCGTGGCTGCCTCCTCCTTCTCCTCCCCCCCCCCCCCCTCGGACATTTGGCGTGGCTGCCTCCTCTCCCCCCTCCCCCCTCGGACCTTCGGCGTGGCTGCCTCCTCTCCCCCCTTCCCCCCCCTCCCCCCCTCGGACCTTCGGCGTGGCTGCCTCCTCTCCCTCCCTCCCCCCTCGGACCCTCGGCGTGGCTGCCTCCTCTCCCTCCCTCCCCCCTCGGACCTTCGGCGTGGCTGCCTCCTCCCCCCCCCTCGGACCTTCGGCGTGGCTGCCTCCTCTCCTCCCCCCCCCTCGGACCTTCGGCGTGGCTGCTTCCTCTCCCCCCCCCCCCCCCCCCTTGGACCTTCAGCGTGGCTGCCTCCTCTCCCCCCCCCCCCCCTCGGACCTTCGGCGTGGCTGCCTCCTCTCCCCCACCTCCCCACCTTGGGCCTACCGCGTGGCCGCCTCCTCCCCTCCCCGCCTCGGACCTTCAGCGTGGCCGCCTCCTCCCCTCCCCGCCTCGGACCTTCGGCGTTGCCGCCTCCTCCTTCTCCTCCCCCCCCCCCGCGGACCTTCGGCGTGGCTGCCTCCTTTCCCCCTCCCCCCTCGGACCTTCGGCGTGGCTGCCTCCTCTCCTCCCCCCCCTCGGACCTTCGGCGTGGCTGCCTCCTCTCCCCCCCCCCTCTCGGACTTTCGGCGTGGCTGCCTCCTCTCCCCCCCCCCCCCTCGGACCTTCGGCGTGGCTGCCTCCTCTCCCCCCCCCTTGGACCTTCGGCGTGGCTGCCTCCTCTTCCCCCCCCCCCCCCCCCCCCCCCTTGGACCTTCGGCGTGGCTGCCTCCTCTTCCCCCCCCCCCCCTCGGACCTTCGGTGTGGCTGCCTCCTCTTCCCCCTCCCCGCCTCGGACCTTCGGCGTGGCTGCCTCCTCCCCTCCCCGCCTCGGACCTTTGGCGTGGCCGCCTCCTCCCCTCCCCGCCTTGGACCTTCGGCGTGGCCGCCTCCTCCCCTCCCCGGACCTTCGGCGTGGCCGCCTCCTCCCCTCCCCTCCCCGGACCTTCGTCGTGGCCGCCTCCTCTCCCCCTCCCCGCCTCGGACCTTCGTCGTGGCCGCCTCCTCTCCCCCTCCCCGCCTCGGACCTTCGGCGTGGCCGCCTCCTCTCCCCCTCCCCGCCTCGGACCTTCGGCGTGGCCGCCTCCTCTCCCCCTCCCCGCCTCGGACCTTCGGCGTGGCCGCCTCCTCTCCCCCTCCCCGCCTCGGACCTTCGGCGTGGCCGCCTCCTCTCCCCCTCCCCGCCTCGGACCTTCGGCGTGGCTGCCTCCTCTCCCCCCCCCTCCCCACCTTGGGCCTACCGCGTGGCCGCCTCCTCCCCTCCCCGCCTCAGACCTTCGGCGTGGCCGCCTCCTCCCCTCCCCGCCTTGGACCTTCGGCGTGGCCGCCTCCTCCCCTCCCCGGACCTTCGGCGTGGCCGCCTCCTCCCCTCCCCTCCCCGCCTCGGACCTTCGGCGTGGCCGCCTCCTCCCCTCCCCTCCCCGCCTCGGACCTTCGGCGTGGCCGCCTCCTCCCCTCCCCTCCCCGCCTCGGACCTTCGGCGTGGCCGCCTCCCCTCCCCCTCACCGCCTCGGACCTTCGGCGTGGCCGCCTCCTCTCCCCCTCACCGCCTCGGACCTTCGGCGTGGCCGCCTCCTCTCCCCCTCACCGCCTCGGACCTTCGGCGTGGCCGCCTCCTCTCCCCCTCACCGCCTCGGACCTTCGGCGTGGCCGCCTCCTCTCCCCCTCCCCGCTTCGGACCTTCGACGTGGCCGCCTCCTCCTCTCCCCCTCCCCGCTTCGGACCTTCGGCGTGGCCGCCTCCTCCTCTCCCCCTCCCCGCCTCGGACCTTCGGCGTGGCCGCCTCCTCCCCTCCCCCCTCGGACCTTCGGCGTGGCCGCCTCCTCCTCTCCCCCCTCGGACCTTCGGCGTGGCCGCCTCCTCCTCTCCCCCCTCGGACCTTCGGCGTGGCCGCCTCCTCCTCTCCCCCCTCGCGGCTCTTGCTTCACTGGTGCAGGTTGCATGTGGACAGCTCTTATTGTTGGCGCTGCGTCCTCATTAATCATCTGGGCAGTTTCCTTGCGTTCTTCTGGCGATTCATAGATCACTTGCAGCGAATATTTCCTTCCAAGAAGTCGAGGGGCGAACAGCTGCGAGCTAAATCTGTAACACAGACCGGCAGCTGAAGGGCCGCGGGCGGATGGCGACAATCCCCGCTGAAGATGCCTGCATTGTTTTTGCTCTGTCAGTGTAATAAATTAGCGCAGCCAACAGAGGAAGCGGCGTGAAGGGTTAATGCTTGTGGCTCGTTGCGTTGAGGTATTTGGTGCTCACACCCACATATAAAGGGGGTCTGCGCCGCTTCTGAGTTTGGGCTCGCTGACACCCGAGTAAAGGGGATGGATTGGGGCAGCAAGTCCTACTTTGGTGCACATTACGTGTCAAAATCGTCCACGAAAGTCTATGGGAGCGTCAATATACGGCACGGCCCCGGCGGGGTGAGGCCGCGCGATGCGGCACGGCCCCGGCGGGTGAACGCCTCTGGTCGTTGTGTTCTTCCCAAATGCAAAAAATACAATCGTCGAGGACCCCAAACCCAGTAAATACAAGAGCAAAACTGTATGCGGCTGATGCACAGCACTGCGCTCACACGCTCTGCACGTTGGGGCGGCCCTCAGCTGACTCCACCCCCTCCGCTGAAAGCTGAAAGTTGCATCCTAATTTGAGGTGGAAATGATGCACATTCGGGAGGTTTTCTGCGACCCCCCCCCCCCAAAGTCTCGCACTTTAACCCCTTAGTGACGGAGCTTTTTTGCTTTTTTCCATTTTTGTTTTTTCCTACTCCCTTTTAAAAAATCGTAGCTCCTTAATTTCTCCATCGCTGTCGCGGTCTGGGCGCTCGTTGTTTTTTGTGGGATGAGTTGTGTTTTTCAATGGCACTATTTATTGTACCATATAATATACTGAAAAACTTAGCGGAGAGAAATGGGAAAAAAAACGACATTCCACCATCTTTCGGTGCGTCCTGTTTCTACGGCGCACAAACTGCAACAAAAGCGACCTGATATTTTTATTCTATGGGTCGGTACGATTGCTACGATACCAAACTTGTATAGTATTGTTTTTGCTGTAGTACTTGTATTTTTTTTTAAGATATTTAATTTTTTTCAATTATTTTCTGCGGTCATTTTGTGCGCGCAATACCTTTTTTATTTTTTCGTCGACGTAGTTAGGCAAGGGCTCATTTTTTGCGGGATGTCCTGTAGTTTCCGATAGTATCAATTTGGAATACATACCACTTTTTGATCGCTTTTTATTGCATTTTTTCTGGATGACAGGGTAACTAAAAAAGTGTATTTCTGGCATTCTTTATTTTTTTTTCGGACGACGTTCACCATGCAGAAAAAATAATGCGCTACTTTGATAGATCGGACTTTTACGGACACGGCGATACCAAATACATATTTTTATTTTATGATTTAGATTTTTTAATAATTGATATGGCAATTGATATGATTTTACAATTTAAAAAACTTTATTGATCTTTTTTTTCACTTTACTTTGAAGTCCTCCTGGGGGACTTTAACATGCGATGCTTTGATCGCTCCTGCAGTATGACGTAATGCTATAGCATTACGTCATACTGCTTTTTTACAGGCAGTCTATCAAGCCACCCTGTGTGGATGGCTTGATAGGCAGTCTGCTAAGGCAGCCCTGGGGCCATTCATTAGGCCCCCGGCTGCCGTGACACCTGCACGGCTCCCCCGATCTCACCGCGGGGGGGGGGGGGGGCGTCGGGGGATTTAAATGCCGCTGTCAGAATTGACAGCGGCATTTACAGGGTTAATAGCCGCGATCGGCCGAATGGCCGAGCGCGGCTATTGCCCGCGGGTGTCAGCTGTAATAAACAGCTGACGCCCGCGCTGTATGGAGGGAGATAGCGGCGCTACCTCCCTCCATACACGTCCTGCAACAGCAGGACATAGTTTTACGATAGCGCCGTCACTAAGGGGTCGTCCTCACAGGAGTGCTGGAAGGTCCGCTTGGAGATCGGTGGGATTTAAGGCCGATTAGTCTGGATCTGAGATAGAGTGGAGAGACGCTGCCCGCCGCGGTTTACCCCGCGACCGTTGATCAGATCTTGGTTCAATTTGATCCCCTGATTTTAGCGGATAAAGCTAGTTGATCTTCAGGTGTTTTTACACGAAACGATTGTTTAAGAATCGCTGGATCCTTCGAATTTGTAGACCAAATTGCGCCCGCAGGTAGCAGCCATATTTTTACTGTCGCAGTGGATGCTGGGAAGATCACCTGACTGCAGTCGCCATTCGCTGTGCGCGACACTTTCTTCTAGGGTCAGCCTTTCATCGCAGATTAAGTGAACTTAGTTTCTCAAATCTTGGATCACAGATTGTTGGTGTGACGCGTCTTCCTGACACCGCGGGTTGTGGCGCAGCGGACCCCAGCGAGGCGGCGGCCGAGTCACCGCGCTGTCACTGCCAGCTGTATCCCTTCACGCTCCATGCCGTTCAGTTACATCGCAGAGGTTCGCGGTTTGTACGGAGACGGGATCTTAAAGTGTAAAACTGAGGCAATAAAAGCCCCTCCCTTATAATCAAAACTAAAATACAGATTTGGTATTTTATAAAATTACTCTTCTGACCACCATAATGTTTTTATTTTTCCATCAACCTAGTTGTGCGACGTCTCATTTTTTGCGCAACGCCCTGTGGTTTCGTTGGTGCCATTCTAGAGTAAATACGGCTTTTTGATTGCTTTGTGTTACATTTTTTCTTGGAGAGGGTGACCACAAATGCACAATTCTGGCGATCTTGGGGCTCGTGCCCAGAAGCGTCGCGGGATTTGCCTGCAGATTTCCTCCGCAGGAGTACCGCAATTAAAAACAAAAAAGTGCTTGTGAGTGATCGCGGATTTCCACAGTCTCCATCAATGCTATATTAATGGCGACCGTCCGCGGCGTAAATGCATGGAAGATGGAACATACCACAATTTTTTTTTTCTCGCTGCAGGAATCCCCGGTAGAGTTCCGCATGTGAGCGTTGGCAGCCAGAAAGGTATTCGGTTCTGTTGAACCTATTTGCTGCAGAATTCACACACGTTTTTCCGCAGCGCAAAACGCGTAGCGATTCCGTCCATGGGCATTCAGCCTTCATTTTTTTTTCTGGCGCCGTTCACTGTGTGGAGTAAATAATGCGTTACCAGACTTTTACGGATGCAGCGATATTTAAATATGAGACCGCAGGGAGCCGTGCGGGGGTCATGGAGGCTGGGGGCCTTCTGAAAGGGCTCAGGGCTGTCTATCAAACCGTCCCCGTGGGGTGGCTTAATACACTGCCTATCCAATAGCAGTATGATGTAAAAGTCCGATCTATCAAACTAACGCATTATTTACCCGGCACGATGAACGTCGTCAGAAAAAAACGCCAGAAATGCGCGTTTTTGGCTGCCTGTTGCCAAAAAAACAGACGGCGCCTGCGTTGTATGGGGGGAGATTGGCCCGCGATCTCTCTTCATACACACCGCGACCGTGCAGGACGTTAAGGGGTTAAAGACACCCTGCAGCCCATTTTGCTCTAGTGCTTCACCCGAGTTTCAACCAATTCAACAGTTTTCAGCTTTATGATTTCCGAGGAAGCCTTTAACTACTGTAACAAAACGGAGCCGTGCTTCTTCTTCCTGTTCTTCGAGGAGGTTGGAAACTCTTCACACTCAGTCTTGATTTGAGATCCAACAAAAACGCCAACTTTAACTTTTGCTTCCAAAAGCTTTGGGAAAAGAACTTGTAAATACTTGAATGCCGCTGATGCCTTGCCCGTAGCGGGTGACAAGCGGCTTCCCGAGGCCTCTCCGGCAGCGGGTGACAAGCGGCTTCCCGAGGCCTCTCCGGCAGCGGGTGACAAGCGGCTTCCCGAGGCCTCTCCGGCAGCGGGTGACAAGCGGCTTCCCGAGGCCTCGCCGGCAGCGGCGCACAAGCGGCTTCCCGAGGCCTCGCCGACAGCGGGGGACAAGCGGCTTCCCGAGGCCTCTCCGGCAGCGGGGGACAAGCGGCTTCCCGAGGCCTCTCCGGCAGCGGGGGACAAGCGGCTTCCCGAGGCCTCTCCGGCAGCGGGGGACAAGCGGCTTCCCGAGGCCTCGCCGGCAGCGGGGGACAAGCGGCTTCCCGAGGCCTCGCCGGCAGCGGGGGACAAGCGGCTTCCCGAGGCCTCGCCGGCAGCGGGGGACAAGCGGCTTCCCGAGGCCTCTCCGGCAGCGGGGGACAAGCGGCTTCCCGAGGCCTCGCCGGCAGCGGGGGACAAGCGGCTTCCCGAGGCCTCGCCGGCAGCGGGGGACAAGCGGCTTCCCGAGGCCTCGCCGGCAGCGGGGGACAAGCGGCTTCCCGAGGCCTCGCCGGCAGCGGGGGACAAGCGGCTTCCCGAGGCCTCGCCGGCAGCGGGGGACAAGCGGCTTCCCGAGGCCTCTCCTGCACTCGGATGGCTGTTGGTCATGTGCAGTACAGATTTTTTCTCAGATGTTTATTTTTCCTGCGCCGTCGCTGGGTCGCGGGTTTTTGCGTCATCGCCTATCTGCATTGTCCATTACAGATGGGCTGCGGGTCTGTGCGGAATACACAGGAAAATAGAACATGCTACAATGTAATTTCTGCGAGCGGAAATTGCAATCACTGTCTGCTCATAGTGTTCTGAATGCATGCGGCATACCGCGGGTCATCCGGTGGTATGAGACCGGCCCTAGACGTTTAAGACATCCTTGGTTGTGGTAGTACGGCTTTCTTTCACTGTCATTTGGATCGGCCACGTCTGTGGAGAAGCAGCAGGCTCTCTAGGCCACGGAGCACAGGAGCTATGGATGATGGGAGGTTGGGATGAATGACTTGCCAGCACGTCCTTTAGAAGGGTCCACCGTGCAGTCCATGGAGTGTTCAGTGGATCCCGCACCTCCCAGAGGCGTCTTCTCACATGTGACACGTGGAGCCCGTGATTGGTCCTCCCGGAGCGCGCCTCGTATACATCACACATTAGCTGATCATGGGACGGACAACTTGCTTTACTAAAGGCCCCACCAATATAACTGGATGCATCTGTGGAGAAACAGCGGTGGTGTGTTTATATAGTCACAGCGAAATCAGGGATGTGGAGGAACTGCGCGCCTCAGGCACAACGCACACGAGCGTCCGCCTCTGGATTCCGTAGCAAATGCTGCCCATAGACACGCGATGGAGAATCGCTTTTCTGTGCCCACGAGTGGAAATAGATTTGCAATTTATCCTTTTTCCGCTCAAAGGGAAAATCGCAGCATGTCCTATTCCAGCGCGGATGGCTTCTGTAGAAGTCGCGGATTCTGCGTCATCGCCTAGTGACGGCACAGCATTTTCTGTATTGCGCAAGTGTGCGGGCCGGCACATCAACAGCATGGAAAAGATCCATCCGGATGGGTACGCAGGGGTCTCCGGCCGCGCACAGCAGGATCTGACCCGGCCGTGTGCATTTGGCCTTACCGACTTCTGGTACAAAAAAAATTATTTACTGAACTAATGAAACTGACAGAAATTTGTTTTGATATATTTTTCTGCATTTAATGCACATAAACTCGAATAGAGAGAGTAAATATTATAATATTGTTGGTCCTGTGGCAGAATCACCTGTAATCTGTAGAGGACCCTGCAGCTCCCCCACAGGAGGAATGAAGCATTACCCAGTGTCTATTGACACGGTTACCATGGAAACACTGCTGTGTATGAGGCAGCCCCAAGGATGGCAGCGTGCCATGCGGTCGGGCTGCGCTGTTTCTGTAGCTCTCATATAAATGAATGAAAAGGATAGGACCGGTTGAGCAGCGAGCTGCGCTGTTTCCGTAACTGGGGAGCTGTGGGAACGGTATGGCTCGCTGTGCATATGGAAATGGCGCAACACGCTGAGCTGCTATACAGTGGGGGCCACAACTGGAGGGACGAGTGGACTGCGTGGAGATGGGAATATGGATGGACTGTAGCTGGTATCCACTCTAATAGGAGGGGAGGGTCGGAGGACCCCCGCTATCAGTTCCCAAATAAGATAATTTACCCCGTACGTGACTGGGATCGGAAGCTGGCTGGGACTTAGAGCTGGCAGCAGCAGGGGTAGATGAGAACTACACGCGCACTCCCTCTGTGATGTCATCAATGGGTTGTCATAGCAACAGGACACCAGATACTGATATCCCGGCTTGCAGTTGCCCATGATCACTATTGTAAGTGATAAGGCGTTGCAGAACAGAAGTCCGACAATGCATTATCATACCGATCAGAGCTGTTGTGGTTCAAGGCCCCTACAGGGACATAAAAACTGTTAAAAAGTAGTGCATAAAAAAAAGTGGAGATGAAAATCCAAAAAACCTTGTTGCGTCCGTTGGACCAAAGTACGCCACGTCACTAAAGGGTTTACTAATGGAGTTTCTAAACCGGACAACCACAGTTATGTTCATTGCGGCGGCCCCGTGTGGGAAAGCCCCCATTGGCTGAGCTGAATTTTCAACTAATTTGCTAATCCGTCACGGTTTTGCCAGTAACGCGTAGCTCTAACTGCAAAAACATAATAACCGCACAGCATTGCAGGTAAAACTGCTAAATCGTGCTTCCTATCAAGACTACTTGAAACCCCTCCTTGCCTTAGTGGGCGTGGCTTCATCCATATGTGACCGCTGCACCTACTGGACATAACCGCCAGCTTACGTGGGGTTAAATGTCACTGATACTTCGCTCTGTCAAATCTATTTTGACTACTTAATCCTGTGGAGCAACTATACCTCGTAGTCCGCTGGTCTTATGGACCCGAAGGAGTAACTCCGTCACTGGTGACGTTCACACCCATCCTGCAATACTGGGAGTTACATGGAAAGAAAACATAAATTACTGGAAGGCCTGCAGGGAGAGGCTCTTGTTTCCCCCGGCTGACCACCTATGACGAAGTCGAATATCTAGCTGTCTACTGCCAGAATGTGGGTACCTACAATACTGGAACTGATCTCCAACCCAGGGAAACATAGCTGAAGTGTGGCATGCCTTGATGTTGCCATCCTGATGGCCCCCATATGCAACGTTCGTTGTCTTGGTGGCATTAGAGTGTAAGGGACTTGAGCCTAGAGGTTCTTCCGCTCATCCAGCCAGTCAGGCTGTCTTAACTCTTTCCAATCCACTGTCTGACCTCTGAAGACATTATGCTTTAATAACTGCTATAATACTGCCCCTTATGTACAAGAATTTAACTACTATAATACTGCCCCCTGGGTACAAGAATATAACCACTATAATACTGCCCCCTATGTACAAGAATATAACTACAATAATACTGCCCCCTATGTACAAGAATATAACTACTATATTACTGTCCCCTATGTACAAGAATATAACAACTATAATACTGTCCCCTATATACAAGAATTTAACTACTATAATACTATACCCTATGTACAAGAATATAACTACTATAATACTGCCCCCTATGTACAAGAATATAACTACTATAATACTGCCCTCTATGTACAAGAAAGTAACTACTATAATACAGACTCCTATGTACAAGAATATAACTACTATAATACTGCTCCCTATGTACAAGAATATAACTACTATAATACTGCCCCCATGTACAAGAATATAACTACTATAATACTGCCCCCTATATACAAGAATATAACTACTATAATACTGCCCCCTATGTACAAGAATATAACTACTATAATACTGCCTCCCATGTACAAGAATATAACTACAATAATACTGTCCCCTATGTACTAGAATATAACTACTATAATACTGCCCCCTATGTACTAGAATATAACTACTATAATACTGCCCTCTATGTACAAGAATAAAACTACTATAATACTGCCCCCTGTGTACAAGAATATAACTACTATAATACTGCTCCTATGTACAAGAATAAAACTACTATAATACTGCCCCCTATGTACAAGAATATAACTACTATAATACTGCCTCCTATGCACAAGAATATAACTACTATAATACTGCTCCCTATGTACAAGAATATAACTACTATAATACTGCCTCCTATGCACAAGAATATAACTACTATAATACTGCTCCCTATGTACAAGAATATAACTACTATAATACTACCCCCTATGTACAAGAATATAACTACTATAATACTGCCTCCTATGCACAATAATTTAACTACTATAATACTGCCCCCTAGGTACAAGAATATAACTACTATAATACTGCCCCCTATGTACAAGAATATAACTACTATAATACTGCCCTCCTATGTACAAGAATATAACTACTATAATACTGCCCCCTATGTACAAGAATATAACTACTATAATGCTGCCCTCCTATGTACAAGAATATAACTACTATAATACTGCCCCCTATGTACAAGAATATAACTACTATAATACTGCTCCTATGTACAAGAATATAACTACTATAATACTGCCCCCTATGTACAAGAATATAACTACTATAATACTGCCCCCTATGTACAAGAATATAACTACTATAATACTGCCCCCTATGTACAAGAATATAACTACTATAATACTGCCCCCTATGTACAAGAATATAACTACTATAATACTGCCTCCCATGTACAAGAATATAACTACAATAATACTGTCCCCTATGTACTAGAATATAACTACTATAATACTGCCCCCTATGTACTAGAATATAACTACTATAATACTGCCCTCTATGTACAAGAATAAAACTACTATAATACTGCCCCCTGTGTACAAGAATATAACTACTATAATACTGCTCCTATGTACAAGAATAAAACTACTATAATACTGCCCCCTATGTACAAGAATATAACTACTATAATACTGCCTCCTATGCACAAGAATATAACTACTATAATACTGCTCCCTATGTACAAGAATATAACTACTATAATACTGCCTCCTATGCACAAGAATATAACTACTATAATACTGCTCCCTATGTACAAGAATATAACTACTATAATACTACCCCCTATGTACAAGAATATAACTACTTTAATACTGCCTCCTATGCACAATAATTTAACTACTATAATACTGCCCCCTAGGTACAAGAATATAACTACTATAATACTGCCCCCTATGTACAAGAATATAACTACTATAATACTGCCCTCCTATGTACAGGAATATAACTACTATAATACTGCCCCCTATGTACAAGAATATAACTACTATAATGCTGCCCTCCTATGTACAAGAATATAACTACTATAATACTGCCCCCTATGTACAAGAATATAACTACTATAATACTGCTCCTATGTACAAGAATATAACTACTATAATACTGCCCCCTATGTACAAGAATATAACTACTATAATACTGCCCCCTATGTACAAGAATATAACTACTATAATACTGCCCCCTATGTACAAGAATATAACTACTATAATACTGCCCCCTATGTACAAGAATATAACTACTATAATACTGCCCTCTTCTACTAGAACCTATCGGGGTTCTCTTACTGTATATTGCCAGCCTCTCAGCTGTCAGAGCCTATCCAACGTGTCACCTCATGCAGTACTGGCTTTAGCCAGCAGATAGCGCTGTTGTATAGCGGCAAAAAAAGAGTAAGCCCCCTAGAAAAACCAGGATACAAATTGGATTGGAAAGGGTTAAGCAACAATGCCGCTGCTGAGGGGTTAGGAGGAAACATCCCTGACAAATGCGTGGGAGCTACCGCTACCAGAGAGAATGGTGATGGAGACACATCTCTCAAAAATACCATTAGGACCAGCAGTCCCTCCGTGGACAATGGCCATAGCCTCCGCCTTCTGCATGAAGAAGTCTAGCCTTGGAAATGGCGACTTTCTGGACTGGCAACTAGGGTTGGCCCTTTACCAAGATGTCTGTGCCACCACATGATCACAGAAGTACATGAATCTTGCTGGTACCATTGTGGAAACGTCAGGAGTAGGAAAAGACGAGCGCTACAAATTGACTGCAGTATAAGAGTAGACTGATTCACAGTGTCCCGCCAGCCATATTGCAGGAGGATCGCAGCGTGCTTCTGGATCTGTCTGATTTAAGCAATTTATATCATGGACCTGTAAGGTGTGGTCTGAAAATTGAATCCGACATGTGATAAAGAAAAGCCAGCATCTCTCTGCCATACTGTACGCAGAAAACCGGCACAGATCAAGAGGAAATACCTTAAGGATCCCTTGAAAAAAAAACTGAATTTGTATCCTGAGAGATAACACCAGGGACTGTAACTCCGGGGACTTGAGTCCATGGATGCCTGTGATGGCCAAGCTGCGTATATGGGAAGTTTAGCTGCTAACGTTCCTATACGAAGGGAACAGAAAAAAACGTTCCAGTAAACGCTCTGCTGGCGCAATTCGCCCATTTGAAGAGAGGTGCTTCAGCCATAGAGAGCTAATTGAGTTTTGCCAAATGAGACACTAGAGGATAAAGAACTAATAATCTCAACTCTACAGTGTAGCGAAACATTCGTCAGACCTGATAGAGGAAAAGCACAGCGGAAGGATATTACAGGATATAAATTTTATATCAAGGGACAGCACAGAGATCAATCCCATTATCTATTATACATAGGGGGCAGTTTAATAGTAGTTATATTCTACTATAACTACTATAAAACTGCTCTTATGTACAAGAATATAACTACTATAATACTGCCCCCTATGTACCAGAATATAACTACTATAATACTGCCCCCTATGTACAAGAATATATCTACTATAATACTGCTCCTATGTATAAGAATATAACCACTATAATACTGCTCCTATGTACAAGAATATAACTACTATAATACTGCCCACTATGTACTAGAATATAACTACTATAATACTGGCCCCTATGTACAAGAATATAACTACTATAATACTGCCCCCTATGTAAAAGAATATAACTACTATAATTACTACCTCCTATGTACCAGAATATAACTACTATAATACTGCCCCCTATGTACAAGAATATAACTACTATAATACTGCCCCCTATGTACAAGAATATAACTACTATAATACTGCCCCCTATGTACAAGAATATAACTACTATAATACTGCCCCCTATGTACAAGAATATAACTACTATAATACTGCCCCTATGTACCAGAATATAACTACTATAATACTAACCCCTATGTACAAGAATATACTTACTATAATACTACCCCCTATGTACAAGAATAAAACTACTATAATACTGCCCCCTATATACAAGGATATAACTACTATAATACTGCCCCCTATGTACATGAATATAACTACTATAATACTGCTCCCTATGTACAAGAATAAAACTACTATAATACTGCCCCCTATGTACATGAATATAACTACTATAATACTGCCTCCTATGTACAAGAATATAACTACTATAATACTGCTCCTATGTACAAGAATATAACTACTATAATACTGCCCACTATGTACTAGAATATAACTACTATAATACTGGCCCCTATGTACAAGAATATAACTACTATAATACTGCCCCCTATGTAAAAGAATATAACTACTATAATTACTACCTCCTATGTACCAGAATATAACTACTATAATACTGCCCCCTATGTACAAGAATATAACTACTATAATACTGCCCCCTATGTACAAGAATATAACTACTATAATACTGCCCCTATGTACCAGAATATAACTACTATAATACTAACCCCTATGTACAAGAATATACTTACTATAATACTACCCCCTATGTACAAGAATAAAACTACTATAATACTGCCCCCTATATACAAGGATATAACTACTATAATACTGCCCCCTATGTACATGAATATAACTACTATAATACTGCTCCCTATGTACAAGAATAAAACTACTATAATACTGCCCCCTATGTACAAGAATATTACTACTATAGTACTGCCCCTATGTACAAGAATATAACTACTATAATACTGCCCCCTATGTACAAGAATATTACTACTATAATACTGCCCCCTATGTACAAGAATATTACTACTATAGTACTGCCCCTATGTACAAGAATATAACTACTATAATACTGCCCCCTATGTACAAGAATATAACTACTATAATACTGCTCCTATGTACAAGAATATAACTACTATAATACTGCCCCCTATGTACAAGAATATAACTACTATAATACTGCCCCCTATGTACAAGAATATAACTACTATAATACTGCTCCTATGTATAAGAATATAACTACTATAATACTGCCCCCTATGTACAAGAATATAACTACTATAATACTGCCCCCTATGTACAAGAATATATCTACTATAATACTGCCTCCTATGTACAAGAATATAACTACTATAATACTACCCCCTATGTACAAGAATATAACTACTATAATACTGCTCCTATGTACAAGAATATAACTACTATAATACTGCCCCCTATGTACAAGAATATATCTACTATAATACTGCCTCCTATGTACAAGAATATAACTACTATAATACTACCCCCTATGTACAAGAATATAACTACTATAATACTGCTCCTGTGTACAAGAATATAACTATTATAATACTGCCCCCTATGTTCAAGAATATAACTACTATAATACTGCCTCCTATGTACAAGAATATAACTACTATAATACTGCTCCTATGTACAAGAATATAACTACTATAATACTGCCCCCTATGTACAAGAATATATCTACTATAATACTGCCTCCTATGTACAAGAATATAACTACTATAATACTACCCCCTATGTACAAGAATATAACTACTATAATACAGCCCCCTATGTACAAGAATATAACTACTATAATACTGCTCCTATGTACAAGAATATAACTACTATAATACTGCCCCCTATGTACAAGAATATAAATACTATAATACTGCTCCTGTGTACAAGAATATAACTATTATAATACTGCCCCCTATGTACAAGAATATAACTACTATAATACTACCCCCTATGTACAAGAATATAACTACTATAATACTGCTCCTATGTACAAGAATATAACTACTATAATACTGCCCCCTATGTACAAGAATATATCTACTATAATACTGCCTCCTATGTACAAGAATATAACTACTATAATACTACCCCCTATGTACAAGAATATAACTACTATAATACAGCCCCCTATGTACAAGAATATAACTACTATAATACTGCTCCTATGTACAAGAATATAACTACTATAATACTGCCCCCTATGTACAAGAATATAAATACTATAATACTGCTCCTGTGTACAAGAATATAACTATTATAATACTGCCCCCTATGTACAAGAATATAACTACTATAATACTGCCTCCTATGTACAAGAATATAACTACTATAATACTGCCCCTTATATACAAGGATATAACTACTATAATACTGCCCCCTATGTACAAGAATATAACTACTATAATACTGCCTCCTATGTACAAGAATATAACTACTATAATACTGCTCCCTATGTACAAGAATAAACCTACTATAATACTGCCCCCTATGTACATGAATATAACTACTATAATACTGCCTCCTATGTACAAGAATATAACTACTATAATACTGCCCCCTATGTACAAGAATATTACTACTATAATACTGCCCCCTATGTACAAGAATATTACTACTATAGTACTGCCCCTATGTACAAGAATATAACTACTATAATACTGCCCCCTATGTACAAGAATATTACTACTATAGTACTGCCCCTATGTACAAGAATATAACTACTATAATACTGCCTCCTATGTACAAGAATATAACTACTATAATACTGCCCCCTATGTACAAGAATATTACTACTATAATACTGCCCCCTATGTACAAGAATATTACTACTATAGTACTGCCCCTATGTACAAGAATATAACTACTATAATACTGCCCCCTATGTACAAGAATATTACTACTATAATACTGCCCCCTATGTACAAGAATATTACTACTATAGTACTGCCCCTATGTACAAGAATATAACTACTATAATACTGCCCCCTATGTACAAGAATATAACTACTATAATACTGCTCCTATGTACAAGAATATAACTACTATAATACTGCCCCCTATGTACAAGAATATAACTACTATAATACTGCCCCCTATGTACAAGAATATAACTACTATAATACTGCTCCTATGTACAAGAATATAACTACTATAATACTGCCCCCTATGTACAAGAATATAACTACTATAATACTGCCCCCTATGTACAAGAATATATCTACTATAATACTGCCTCCTATGTACAAGAATATAACTACTATAATACTACCCCCTATGTACAAGAATATAACTACTATAATACTGCTCCTATGTACAAGAATATAACTACTATAATACTGCCCCCTATGTACAAGAATATATCTACTATAATACTGCCTCCTATGTACAAGAATATAACTACTATAATACTACCCCCTATGTACAAGAATATAACTACTATAATACTGCTCCTGTGTACAAGAATATAACTATTATAATACTGCCCCCTATGTACAAGAATATAACTACTATAATACTGCCTCCTATGTACAAGAATATAACTACTATAATACTGCTCCTATGTACAAGAATATAACTACTATAATACTGCCCCCTATGTACAAGAATATATCTACTATAATACTGCCTCCTATGTACAAGAATATAACTACTATAATTCTACCCCCTATGTACAAGAATATAACTACTATAATACAGCCCCCTATGTACAAGAATATAACTACTATAATACTGCTCCTATGTACAAGAATATAACTACTATAATACTGCCCCCTATGTACAAGAATATAAATACTATAATACTGCTCCTGTGTACAAGAATATAACTATTATAATACTGCCCCCTATGTACAAGAATATAACTACTATAATACTACCCCCTATGTACAAGAATATAACTACTATAATACTGCTCCTATGTACAAGAATATAACTACTATAATACTGCCCCCTATGTACAAGAATATATCTACTATAATACTGCCTCCTATGTACAAGAATATAACTACTATAATACTACCCCCTATGTACAAGAATATAACTACTATAATACAGCCCCCTATGTACAAGAATATAACTACTATAATACTGCTCCTATGTACAAGAATATAACTACTATAATACTGCCCCCTATGTACAAGAATATAAATACTATAATACTGCTCCTGTGTACAAGAATATAACTATTATAATACTGCCCCCTATGTACAAGAATATAACTACTATAATACTGCCTCCTATGTACAAGAATATAACTACTATAATACTGCCCCTTATATACAAGGATATAACTACTATAATACTGCCCCCTATGTACAAGAATATAACTACTATAATACTGCCTCCTATGTACAAGAATATAACTACTATAATACTGCTCCCTATGTACAAGAATAAACCTACTATAATACTGCCCCCTATGTACATGAATATAACTACTATAATACTGCCTCCTATGTACAAGAATATAACTACTATAATACTGCCCCCTATGTACAAGAATATTACTACTATAATACTGCCCCCTATGTACAAGAATATAACTACTATAATACTGCCTCCTATGTACAAGAATATAACTACTATAATACTGCCCCCTATGTACAAGAATATTACTACTATAGTACTGCCCCTATGTACAAGAATATAACTACTATAATACTGCCCCCTATGTACAAGTATATAACTACTATAATACTGCCTCCTATGTACAAGAATATAACTACTATAATACTGCCCCCTATGTACAAGAATATAAATACTATAATACTGCTCCTGTGTACAAGAATATAACTACTATAATACTGCCCCCTATGTACAAGAATATAACTACTATAATACTGCCCCCTATGTACAAGTATATAACTACTATAATACTGCCTCCTATGTACAAGAATATAACTACTATAATACTGCCCCCTATGTATAGGTATATAACTACTGTAATACTGCCTCCTATGTACAAGAATATAACTACTATAATACTGCCCCCTATGTACAAGAATATAACTACTATAATACTGCTCCCTATGTACAAGAATATAACTACTATAATACTGCCCCCTATGTACAAGAATATAACTACTATAATACTGCCTCCTATGTACAAGAATATTACTACTATAATACTGCTCCTGTGTACAAGAACATAACTACTATAATACTGCTCCTGTGTACAAGAATATAACTACTATAATACTGCCCCCTATGTACAAGAATATAACTACTATAATACTGCCCCTATGTACAAGAATATAACTACTATAATACTGCCCCTATGTACAAGAATATAACTACTATAATACTGCCCCCTATGTACAAGAATATAACTACTATAATACTGCTCCTGTGTACAAGAATATAACTACTATAATACTGCTCCTGTGTACAAGAATATAACTACTCTAATACTGCCCCCTATGTACAAGAATATAACTACTCTAATACTGCCCCCTATGTACAAGAATATAACTACTATAATACTGCCCCCTATGTACAAGAATATAACTACTATAATACCACCCCCTATGTACAAGAATATAACTACTATAATACTGCCCCCTATGTACAAGAATATAACTACTATAATACTGCCCCCTATGTACAAGAATATAACTACTATAATACTGCCCCCTATGTACAAGAATATACCTTCTATAATACTGCCCCCTATGTACAAGAATATAACTACTATAATACTGCCCCCTATGTACAAGAATATAACGACTATAATACTGTCCCCTATGTACAAGAATATAACTACTATAATACTGCCCCCTATGTATAGGTATATAACTACTGTAATACTGCCTCCTATGTACAAGAATATAACTACTATAATACTGCCCCCTATGTACAAGAATATAACTACTATAATGCCACCCCCTATGTACAAGAATATAACTACTATAATACTGCTCCTGTGTACAAGAATATAACTACTATAATACTGCTCCTGTGTACAAGAATATAACTACTCTAATACTGCCCCCTATGTACAAGAATATAACTACTATAATACTGCCCCCTATGTACAAGAATATAACTACTATAATACTGCTCCTGTGTACAAGAATATAACTACTCTAATACTGCCCCCTATGTACAAGAATATAACTACTATAATACTGCCCCCTATGTACAAGAATATAACTACTATAATACTGCCCCCTATGTACAAGAATATAACTACTATAATACTGCCCCCTATGTACAAGAATATAACTACTATAAAACTGCCCCCTATGTACAAGAATATACCTACTATAATACTGCCCCTATGTACAAGAATATAACTACTATAATACTGCCCCCTATGTACAAGAATATAACGACTATAATACTGTCCCCTATGTACAAGAATATAACTACTATAATACTGCCCCCTATGTACAAGAATATAACTGCTATAATACTGCCCCCTATGTACAAGAATATAACTACTATAATACTGCCCCCTATGTATAGGAATATAACTACTATAATACTGCCCCCTATGTACAAGAATGTAACTACTATAATACTGCTCCTGTGTACAAGAATATAACTACTATAATACTGCTCCTATGTACAAGAATATAACTACTATAATACTGCCCCCTATGTACAAGTATATAACTACTATAATACTGCCTCCTATGTACAAGAATATAACTACTATAATACTGCCCCCTATGTATAGGTATATAACTACTGTAATACTGCCTCCTATGTACAAGAATATAACTACTATAATACTGCTCCCTATGTGCAAGAATATAACTACTATAATACTGCCCCCTATGTACAAGAATATAACTACTATAATACTGCCCCCTATGTACAAGAATATAACTACTATAATACTGCTCCTGTGTACAAGAATATAACTACTCTAATACTGCCCCCTATGTACAAGAATATAACTACTATAATACTGCCCCCTATGTACAAGAATATAACTACTATAATACTGCCCCCTATGTACAAGAATATAACTACTATAATATCACCCCCTATGTACAAGAATATAACTACTATAATACTGCCCCCTATGTACAAGAATATACCTACTTTAATACTGCCCCCTATGTACAAGAATATAACTACTATAATACTGCCCCCTATGTACAAGAATATAACTACTATAATACTGCCTCCTATGTACAAGAATATAACTACTATAATACTGCCCCCTATGTATAGGTATATAACTACTGTAATACTGCCCCCTATGTATAGGAATATAACTACTATAATACTGCTCCTGTGTACAAGAATATAACTACTATAATACTGCCCCCTATGTACAAGAATATAACGACTATAATACTGTCCCCTATGTACAAGAATATAACTACTATAATACTGCCCCCTATGTACAAGAATATAACTGCTATAATACTGCCCCCTATGTACAAGAATATAACTACTATAATACTGCCCCCTATGTATAGGAATATAACTACTATAATACTGCCCCCTATGTATAGGAATATAACTACTATAATACTGCTCCTGTGTACAAGAATATAACTACTATAATACTGCTCCTATGTACAAGTATTTAACTACTATAATACTGCCTCCTATGTACAAGAATATAACTACTATAATACTGCCCCCTATGTATAGGTATATAACTACTGTAATACTGCCTCCTATGTACAAGCATATAACTACTATAATACTGCCCCCTATGTTCAAGAATATAACTACTATAATACTGCTCCCTATGTGCAAGAATATAACTACTATAATACTGCCCCCTATGTACAAGAATATAACTACTATAATACTGCCCCCTATGTACAAGAATATAACTACTATAATACTGCTCCTGTGTACAAGAATATAACTACTCTAATACTGCCCCCTATGTACAAGAATATAACTACTATAATACTGCCCCCTATGTACAAGAATATAACTACTATAATACCACCCCCTATGTACAAGAATATAACTACTATAATACTGCCCCCTATATACAAGAATATACCTACTTTAATACTGCCCCCTTTGTATAGGTATATAACTACTGTAATACTGCCTCCTATGTACAAGAATATAACTACTATAATACTGCCCCCTATGTACAAGAATATAACTACTATAATACTGCTCCCTATGTGCAAGAATATAACTACTATAATACTGCCCCCTATGTGCAAGAATATAACTACTATAATACTGCCCCCTATGTACAAGAATATAACTACTCTAATACTTCTCCTGTGTACAAGAATATAACTACTCTAATACTGCCCCCTATGTACAAGAATATAACTACTATAATACTGCCCCCTATGTACAAGAATATAACTACTATAATACTGCCCCCTATATACAAGAATATACCTACTTTAATACTGCCCCCTATGTACAAGAAAATAACTACTATAATACTGCCCCCTATGTACAAGAATATAACTACTATAATACTGCCCCCTATGTACAAGAATATAACTGCTATAATACTGCCCCCTATGTACAAGAATATAACTACTATAATACTGCCTCCTATGTACAAGTATATAACTACTATAATACTGCCCCCTATGTACAAGAATATAACTACTGTAATACTGCCTCCTATGTACAAGAATATAACTACTATAATACTGCCCCCTATGTACAAGAATATAATTGCTATAATACTGCCCCCTATGTACAGGACTATAACTACTATAATACTGCTCCTATGTACAAGAATATAACTACTATAATACTGCTTCCTATGTACAAGGATATAACTACTATAATACTGCCCCCTATGTACAAGAATATAACTACTATAATACTGCTCCTATGTACAAGAATATAACTACTATAATACTGCTTCCTATGTACAAGGATATAACTACTATAATACTGCCTCCTATGTACAAGAATATAACTACTATAATACTGCCCCCTATGTACAGGAATATAACTACTATAATACTGCCTCCTATGTACAAGAATATAACTACTATAATACTGCTCCCTATGTACAAGAATAAACCTACTATAATACTGCCCCCTATGTACATGAATATAACTACTATAATACTGCCTCCTATGTACAAGAATATAACTACTATAATACTGCCCCCTATGTACAAGAATATTACTACTATAATACTGCCCCCTATGTACAAGAATATAACTACTATAATACTGCCTCCTATGTACAAGAATATAACTACTATAATACTGCCCCCTATGTACAAGAATATTACTACTATAGTACTGCCCCTATGTACAAGAATATAACTACTATAATACTGCCCCCTATGTACAAGTATATAACTACTATAATACTGCCTCCTATGTACAAGAATATAACTACTATAATACTGCCCCCTATGTACAAGAATATAAATACTATAATACTGCTCCTGTGTACAAGAATATAACTACTATAATACTGCCCCCTATGTACAAGAATATAACTACTATAATACTGCCCCCTATGTACAAGTATATAACTACTATAATACTGCCTCCTATGTACAAGAATATAACTACTATAATACTGCCCCCTATGTATAGGTATATAACTACTGTAATACTGCCTCCTATGTACAAGAATATAACTACTATAATACTGCCCCCTATGTACAAGAATATAACTACTATAATACTGCTCCCTATGTACAAGAATATAACTACTATAATACTGCCCCCTATGTACAAGAATATAACTACTATAATACTGCCTCCTATGTACAAGAATATTACTACTATAATACTGCTCCTGTGTACAAGAACATAACTACTATAATACTGCTCCTGTGTACAAGAATATAACTACTATAATACTGCCCCCTATGTACAAGAATATAACTACTATAATACTGCCCCTATGTACAAGAATATAACTACTATAATACTGCCCCTATGTACAAGAATATAACTACTATAATACTGCCCCCTATGTACAAGAATATAACTACTATAATACTGCTCCTGTGTACAAGAATATAACTACTATAATACTGCTCCTGTGTACAAGAATATAACTACTCTAATACTGCCCCCTATGTACAAGAATATAACTACTCTAATACTGCCCCCTATGTACAAGAATATAACTACTATAATACTGCCCCCTATGTACAAGAATATAACTACTATAATACCACCCCCTATGTACAAGAATATAACTACTATAATACTGCCCCCTATGTACAAGAATATAACTACTATAATACTGCCCCCTATGTACAAGAATATAACTACTATAATACTGCCCCCTATGTACAAGAATATACCTTCTATAATACTGCCCCCTATGTACAAGAATATAACTACTATAATACTGCCCCCTATGTACAAGAATATAACGACTATAATACTGTCCCCTATGTACAAGAATATAACTACTATAATACTGCCCCCTATGTATAGGTATATAACTACTGTAATACTGCCTCCTATGTACAAGAATATAACTACTATAATACTGCCCCCTATGTACAAGAATATAACTACTATAATGCCACCCCCTATGTACAAGAATATAACTACTATAATACTGCTCCTGTGTACAAGAATATAACTACTATAATACTGCTCCTGTGTACAAGAATATAACTACTCTAATACTGCCCCCTATGTACAAGAATATAACTACTATAATACTGCCCCCTATGTACAAGAATATAACTACTATAATACTGCTCCTGTGTACAAGAATATAACTACTCTAATACTGCCCCCTATGTACAAGAATATAACTACTATAATACTGCCCCCTATGTACAAGAATATAACTACTATAATACTGCCCCCTATGTACAAGTATATAACTACTATAATACTGCCCCCTATGTATAGTTATATAACTACTATAATACTGCCTCCTATGTACAAGAATATAACTACTATAATACTGCCCCCTATGTACAAGAATATAACTACTATAATACTGCTCCTGTGTACAAGAATATAACTACTATAATACTGCCCCCTATGTACAAGTATATAACTACTATAATACTGCCTCCTATGTTTAAGAATATAACTACTATAATACTGCCTCCTATGTACAAGAATATAACTACTATAATACTGCCCCCTATGTATAGGTATATAACTACTGTAATACTGCCCCCTATGTATAGGAATATAACTACTATAATACTGCTCCTGTGTACAAGAATATAACTACTATAATACTGCCCCCTATGTACAAGAATATAACGACTATAATACTGTCCCCTATGTACAAGAATATAACTACTATAATACTGCCCCCTATGTACAAGAATATAACTGCTATAATACTGCCCCCTATGTACAAGAATATAACTACTATAATACTGCCCCCTATGTATAGGAATATAACTACTATAATACTGCCCCCTATGTATAGGAATATAACTACTATAATACTGCTCCTGTGTACAAGAATATAACTACTATAATACTGCTCCTATGTACAAGTATTTAACTACTATAATACTGCCTCCTATGTACAAGAATATAACTACTATAATACTGCCCCCTATGTATAGGTATATAACTACTGTAATACTGCCTCCTATGTACAAGCATATAACTACTATAATACTGCCCCCTATGTTCAAGAATATAACTACTATAATACTGCTCCCTATGTGCAAGAATATAACTACTATAATACTGCCTCCTATGTACAAGTATATAACTACTATAATACTGCCCCCTATGTACAAGAATATAACTACTATAATACTGCTCCTGTGTACAAGAATATAACTACTCTAATACTGCCCCCTATGTACAAGAATATAACTACTATAATACTGCCCCCTATGTACAAGAATATAACTACTATAATACCACCCCCTATGTACAAGAATATAACTACTATAATACTGCCCCCTATATACAAGAATATACCTACTTTAATACTGCCCCCTTTGTATAGGTATATAACTACTGTAATACTGCCTCCTATGTACAAGAATATAACTACTATAATACTGCCCCCTATGTACAAGAATATAACTACTATAATACTGCTCCCTATGTGCAAGAATATAACTACTATAATACTGCCCCCTATGTGCAAGAATATAACTACTATAATACTGCCCCCTATGTACAAGAATATAACTACTCTAATACTTCTCCTGTGTACAAGAATATAACTACTCTAATACTGCCCCCTATGTACAAGAATATAACTACTATAATACTGCCCCCTATGTACAAGAATATAACTACTATAATACTGCCCCCTATATACAAGAATATACCTACTTTAATACTGCCCCCTATGTACAAGAAAATAACTACTATAATACTGCCCCCTATGTACAAGAATATAACTACTATAATACTGCCCCCTATGTACAAGAATATAACTGCTATAATACTGCCCCCTATGTACAAGAATATAACTACTATAATACTGCCTCCTATGTACAAGTATATAACTACTATAATACTGCCCCCTATGTACAAGAATATAACTACTGTAATACTGCCTCCTATGTACAAGAATATAACTACTATAATACTGCCCCCTATGTACAAGAATATAATTGCTATAATACTGCCCCCTATGTACAGGACTATAACTACTATAATACTGCTCCTATGTACAAGAATATAACTACTATAATACTGCTCCTATGTACAAGAATATAACTACTATAATACTGCTTCCTATGTACAAGGATATAACTACTATAATACTGCCCCCTATGTACAAGAATATAACTACTATAATACTGCTCCTATGTACAAGAATATAACTACTATAATACTGCTTCCTATGTACAAGGATATAACTACTATAATACTGCCTCCTATGTACAAGAATATAACTACTATAATACTGCCCCCTATGTACAGGAATATAACTACTATAATACTGCCTCCTATGTACAAGAATATAACTACTATAATACTGCCCCCTATGTACAAGAATATAACTACTATAATACTGCCCCCTATGCACAAGAATATAACTACTGTAATACTGCCCCCTATGTATTACCGTGGGGTCCCTGGTCTCAGCTGTGGGTCGGGGACAGGAGATTAGACAGGCCCCCGCGGTCTCAGGTTTTGGTCATATATTGGGTCTGTTTATAGTTCTTGTGGCAACCCCAATGACTATGGTAAACAATGGCTACATCCAGGCTTGAGTCCTGATGACGGGGCGCTGCAGGCTTGTGATTCCGAGGCGGCTAGGTCAGACCCTCTGGTGGGATGATGGCATCAGTGCCCGGCCTGCCGGTGTTACAGCATGTGCTGTCATGTAGCGCCGGGTGGAGGTCACCTGCTCAGTATTGTTTGCTGCTTATTCTTTGGGGTATTGATGCTGTCGCCCCATTAGGGCGTGCCAAGCACCGCTCTCCTCTGTTGCCGCTGCTGAGCTAGTGCAGTAAGTCACATAAAGTCTGCAGTTTCTATAGTAACAGGCCGGGCGCTCGGCCAAATTGAATTTGCCACAGTATAGGAATACGAAGGGTTTAATTTGCCAAAAAAGAGTCTGATAAATAGAACGCCCATATAATAGCCAAGTGCTTCTATGCAGAGGGTACCCGGGCCATGAGGATGCCCGTGGTGTTTCCGAGGTCCGAGGGTACCCGGGGTGTGAATGTGCCCGGGCTGTGAGGATGCCCGTGGTGTTTCCGAGGTCCGAGGGTACCCGGGGTGTGAATGTGCCCGGGCTATGAGGATGCCCGTGGTGTTTCCGAGGTCCAAGGGTACCCGGGGTGTGAATGTGCCCGGGCCGTGAGGATGCCCATGTTGTTTCCGAGGTGTGAGGGTGCCCGTGATGTGGAGGTGCCGGGAAAGGGGTGAGGGTATCTGGATGTGGCTGTATCAGGGGAGGTATGAGTATGTGCATATAACCGGGGGGCTGAGGGTGCCCGGGATTTGGATGTTCCAGGGAGGGGGGTTGAGGGTGCCCGGGATGTGGGTGTACCCAGAGGTGGCGGGTTGTGCCGGGAATTTGGATCTTCCAGGGAAGGAGGGGTCGGGGTAAGGGCGCTCGGGGTGTGGATGTCCCCAGGGGTGGTGGGTGTACGGGGTGATGTGGATGTACCCAGGGGTGGTGGGTGTACGGGGTGTGGATGTACCCAGGGGTGGGGGTAAGGGCGCTCGGGGTGTGGATGTACCCAGGGGTGGTGGGTGTACGGGGTGTGGATGTACCCAGGGGTGGTGGGTGTAAGGGGTGATGTGGATGTACCCGGGGGTGGGGGTGGCATGGCCTTCTCTCATCGGCACACTTACCACCCCTTTTGGTGACTGTGACGCGCTCTCACTCATGTCTGTCCTCATGTTTTGCCTTTCCGTCCCGCTCTCGTCTGCCTGCGATATCTTGGGGGAGCTCTCTTTCCTGCTGGCTGCTGCTCTCTATTTTGGGCTCTTCAGAGCCCTGCTGTCTGATTTTTGGCATCTTCTTAGTTTTCGGTCTGTTGAACCAGGATGCCGCTTTAGCTTTTTAAAGCTGTGAAAACCGCCTATTTGTGGGTAATCTAGAAGATGGAACTCTGGGAAGAGGAGCGGGGCGGTTGTCTCCGGCGGCAGCATGAAGCGGAGGATGCCTCCCTGCGGAGAGGAGTTCCCGTCTCATAGTGACGTCTTCAGAAAACTTCAAGGGCTTGTAGCAAAACTGAGTTTTATGGCCTGTCTACAGGATAGGAGATATGTCTGCTCGGTGGAGGTCTTACCTGGAGTGCCCGCCATCTTGAGAACAGGGGTCCGCCGTCCTCCGGGGGGCGCACCGCCTTCAGTTATGTGGAAGCTGAATGCACGGTATCCCTCCGCTAATATCAGTGTGGTTGGCGGACACAGCCGAGTACAAGTGCTGCGCGCTCGCCGGCAGGGTGCCCAGTAAGCTTGTCGTGGGGTGGCACAGGATTTCCGTTCTCTCTAGACTTCTATCACGGTCAGCGATCAGCTTCTGGGCTCGTGGTAGCCGACATACTGAATTCGGGGATATTGTATCTACCTTCCTTCCATGTCGGCGCTCAAACCCACCGCTGCATCCGTGGGCTCCATCACTGTGCTATGTAGTCCTCTGGTTCTGTGTGCACCACGCAGCCCGCCGGGACCGGTCACCAAGGTAACGGCGGGAATGGAAAGTATAAAACTACATGCCGGGCCTCAGCAGACTCCGAGTCCATGGGCTTGGCTAGTAGGACTCGGAGTAACGGACGGACCCTGTAACACAAGCCGAGCGGCGTGCTGGTGGCTCCATGGGCCTGAAGCCTAGTGGCAGCAGCCGAAAGCATGAAGCTCCAAGAGTCTGGCTTTGGACAGAGCCACCTGGGTCAGCTGTGGCGGTGGCTGACATCTCGGGGCGGTCACCCTGCAGCCAGCGCTCTAACTACTTGCTGCAGATCCTCAGCTGCTCCAATGGATTCTGATGCAGCAGTGCTGCGGAGTCTGACCCGGACCCCCGGCACCTCAGTGCGTGAGACCCACAAAACTCCCTTGTATGAGCGGCTGGACAATTTAGTGCAGCGTGTCCTGTTTTGCGGCGGTTCTGATCAAACACCGCTCATTTTTCGTACTTTCATGGCAATGCGAGTTTTATGCAAGCGCATATTTTTCTTTTTTACTGTTGAGAACCTGTCGGTTTGAGGTGCGATCCGGGTCGGAGTGTCCGTGAGTGTGTGAATAGTTACTTGTCCCGCCTCTATGTGGGCAGGGAAGTGTCAAGAGTGCAGATCCTGCATGAGGGTGGAGGGGAAGGGGTTAACAATGGCACTTCACACCAAAGGTTCACGCAGACTTTGCCGTGTGCATCCGCACGCTGCCTGACTTGGCCCTAAATATGCAGCGTAGATGAATTCCTTAACCAGAAGAGCTTGCAATCTATGATTATTTCTGTCCTTGCAGAGCTGCACGGGCGACGCTGCGGCTTACTCCAAATCGTTACAAGTAATACATGTTGTGGAAAATGGGGATTTCTTCCACAATATCTAGATATTTGTAGGAACGGCATCGCTGATGTATCGCCTGTAATTAGCATGTTCTAACGATGCTGCCCCTCGGCCGGCGCCTGCAGAGCGGCGAGCTGCGGGAATTAGGAAGATATTTATTTATTTTGAAACAAAGGACTTTATTGCGGTGACTCGTCACTCCCCCTGGTGGCCGGCTGCTGGTACTGCCCTCCACCGCTCCAGAGATGCCGTCACAGTAGGCTGCTGCTGCTGGAGTCCTAGAAGTAGTCGTTACCAGCCTGTTTACGCCTCTGGAGTAGCGCTGCCTGCATTAAGCTCCGGCTCCTATGTCTTTGTGGCGGCTTACCTCTCGCTGGATCGCGGCTCTTCATTTGTTGCAGGTTCTGTGAAGTAATGAGCCTTAAGTGATGTGTAATGGGGCTGTCGCTGGGATGCATGCTAATCAATACCGCCTAATGGTTCTTGTGAGGGATAATGCGCTCATTAATCCAATTACAGCGTCGCTCTGACATTCCGCATCCACAAAGGAAGGTTTTAGGATTTTTGGACATTATCATCAAATAAGGAGATCACCGAGTCCTGGGCGCAAAAGGTTAACAGCATTACTCTGCTGCTGATGGGATGAATGCGGCACGGGTAGACCCCCGGAGTGCTGCTGCAGCTGGGCGGGTGCCAGGCCGACCCGCAATGATGGGATCGCTTACATGTCATCCACAGAACATAATGCAACTGTCCTCATGTCATCCACCTGCTACAAGTCCCTTCGTCTTCTTTCATTGTCCTGATGAGAAGGGGTCAGACTAAGAAAACCAACTCACACACTGCCTACTAATAGTCTGATGTCACAGCTCACCTCCTCCCCTCCCTGCACACTGACTACAGGGCCTAAAAATAGTCTGCCATTCCTGTTCTGTAAAGAAAATCAGCCGTCATCTCATTATCATCACAGGCAGGATTATACTGAGAGGAGACACCTATATGTACATAACACAGGAGCCACCATTCACAATAGTCACAGCTCACCTCCTCCCCTCCCTGTACACACAGGATTACACGGAGAGGGTACACCTATATATAGATAACACAGGAACCACCATTCACAATAGTCACAGCTTACCTCCTCCCCTCCCTGCACAGGCAGGATTACACTGAGACACCTATATATAGATAACACAGGAGCCACCATTCACAATAGTCACAGCACACCTCCTCCCCATCCTGTATAGACAGGATTATACTGAGAGGAGACACACATATAGATAACATTGGACCCCCCCCCCCCCATTCACAATAGTCACAGCTCACCTCCGACCCCTCAATGTACAGAAATGATTATACTGAGAGGAGACACCTGTATATAGATAACAGAGGACCACCATTCACAATAGTCACAGCTTACCATCTCCATCCTCCACTTCCTGCACAGGCAGGATTACACTGAGAGGAGACACCTATATATAGATGACACAGGAGCCACCATTCACAATAGTCACAGCTCACCTCCTCCCCTCCCTGCACAGACATGATTACACTGAGGAGACACCTATATATTGATAACACAGGACCCACCATTCACAATAGTCACAGCTCACCTCCTCCCCTCCCTGTACAGGCAGGATTACACTGAGACACCTATATATAGATAATGCAGGAACCACCATTCACAATAGTCACAGCTCACCTCCTCCCCCTCCCTGTGCCGACAGGATTATTCTGAGAGGTGACACCTATATATAGATAACACAGCACCACCATTCACAATAGTCACAGCTCACCTCCTTCCCTCCCTGCACAGGCAGGATTATACTGAGAGGAGACACCTATATATAGATAACACAGGACCCACCATTCACAATAGTCACAGCTTACCTCCTCCCCTTCCTGCACAGTCAGGATTACACTGAGAGGAGTCACCTATATATAGATAACACAGGACCCACCATTCACAATAGTCACAGCTCATCTCCTCCCCTCCCTGCACAGACAGGATTACACTGAGAGGTGAGACGTATATATAGATAATACAGGACCCACCATTCACAATAGTCACAGCTCACCTCCTCCTCTCCCTGTACAGGCAGGATTACACTGAGACACCTATATATAGATAACACAGGACCACCATTCACAATAGTCATAGCTCACCTCCTCCACCTCCCTGTACAGACAGGAATACACTGCGAGGAGACACCTATATATAGATAACACAGGAGCCACCATTCACAATAGTCACCGCTCCCCTCCTCCCCTCCTTGTACAGACAGGATTACACTGAGAGGAGACGCCTATATATAGATAACATTGGACCCACCATTCCCAATAGTCACAGCTCACCTCCGACCCCTCAATGTACAGAAATGATTATACTGAGAGGAGACAGCTGTATATAGAAAACATAGGACCCACTATTTACAATAGTCACAGCTCACCTCCTCCCCTCCCTGTACAGACAGGATAACACTGAGAGGAGACACCTATATATAGATAACACAGGAGCCACCATTCACAATAGTCACAGCTCACCTCCTCCCCTCCCTGCACAGGCAGGATTATACTGAGAGGAGACACCTATATATAGATAACACAGGATCCACTATTCACAATAGTCACAGCTCACCTCCTCCCCTCCCTGTACAGACAGGATTACACGGAGAAGAGACATATATATATATATATATATATATATATATATATATATATATATATATAAAGACAACACAGGACCCACCATTCACAATAGTCACAGCTCACCTCCTCCCCTCCCTGCACAGGAAGAATTACACTGAGACACCTATATATAGATAACACAGGAACCACCATTCACAATAGTCACAGCGTACCTCCTCCCCTCCCTGCACAGGCAGGATTACACTGAGAGGAGACACCTATATATAGATAACACAGGAGCCACCATTTACAATAGTCACAGCTCCCCTCCTCCCCTCCTTGTACAGACAGGATTACACTGAGACGAGACACATATATAGATAACATTGGACCCACCATTCACAATAGTCACAGCTCACCTCCTCCCCTCCCTGTACAGGCAGGATTACACTGAGACACCTATATATAGATAATGCAGGAACCACCATTCACAATAGTCACAGCTCACCTCCTCCCCCTCCCTGTGCCGACAGGATTATTCTGAGAGGTGACACCTATATATAGATAACACAGCACCACCATTCACAATAGTCACAGCTCACCTCCTTCCCTCCCTGCACAGGCAGGATTATACTGAGAGGAGACACCTATATATAGATAACACAGGACCCACCATTCACAATAGTCACAGCTTACCTCCTCCCCTTCCTGCACAGTCAGGATTACACTGAGAGGAGTCACCTATATATAGATAACACAGGACCCACCATTCACAATAGTCACAGCTCATCTCCTCCCCTCCCTGCACAGACAGGATTACACTGAGAGGTGAGACGTATATATAGATAATACAGGACCCACCATTCACAATAGTCACAGCTCACCTCCTCCTCTCCCTGTACAGGCAGGATTACACTGAGACACCTATATATAGATAACACAGGACCACCATTCACAATAGTCATAGCTCACCTCCTCCACCTCCCTGTACAGACAGGAATACACTGCGAGGAGACACCTATATATAGATAACACAGGAGCCACCATTCACAATAGTCACCGCTCCCCTCCTCCCCTCCTTGTACAGACAGGATTACACTGAGAGGAGACGCCTATATATAGATAACATTGGACCCACCATTCCCAATAGTCACAGCTCACCTCCGACCCCTCAATGTACAGAAATGATTATACTGAGAGGAGACAGCTGTATATAGAAAACATAGGACCCACTATTTACAATAGTCACAGCTCACCTCCTCCCCTCCCTGTACAGACAGGATAACACTGAGAGGAGACACCTATATATAGATAACACAGGAGCCACCATTCACAATAGTCACAGCTCACCTCCTCCCCTCCCTGCACAGGCAGGATTATACTGAGAGGAGACACCTATATATAGATAACACAGGATCCACTATTCACAATAGTCACAGCTCACCTCCTCCCCTCCCTGTACAGACAGGATTACACGGAGAAGAGACATATATATATATATATATATATATATATATATATATATATATATATATAAGACAACACAGGACCCACCATTCACAATAGTCACAGCTCACCTCCTCCCCTCCCTGCACAGGAAGAATTACACTGAGACACCTATATATAGATAACACAGGAACCACCATTCACAATAGTCACAGCGTACCTCCTCCCCTCCCTGCACAGGCAGGATTACACTGAGAGGAGACACCTATATATAGATAACACAGGAGCCACCATTTACAATAGTCACAGCTCCCCTCCTCCCCTCCTTGTACAGACAGGATTACACTGAGACGAGACACATATATAGATAACATTGGACCCACCATTCACAATAGTCACAGCTCACCTCCGACCCCTCAATGTACAGAAATGATTATACTGAACGGAGACACCTTAATATAGATAACATAGGACCCACCATTTACAATAGTCACAGCTCCCCTCCTCCCCTCCCTGTACAGACAGGATAACACTGAGAGGTAACACCTATATATAGATAACACAGGACCCACCATTCACAATAGTCACAGCTCACCTCCTCCCCTCCCTGTACAGGCAGGATTACACTGAGAGGAGACACCTATATATAGATAACACAAAATCCACCATTCACAATAGTCAGAGCTCACCTCCTCCCCTCCCTGCACTGACAGGATTACACTGAGAGGAGACACCTGTATATAGATATCAGGACCCACCTTTCACAATAGTCACAGCTCACCTCCTCACCTCCCTGTAAAGGCAGGATTACACTGCGACACCTATATATAGATAACACAGAATTCACCATTCACAATAGTCACAGCTCACCTCCTTCCCGCCCTGTACAGGCAGGATTACACTGAGAGGTGACACCTAGATCCACCATTCACAATAGTCAGAGCTCACCTCCTCCCCTCCCTGCACTGACAGGATTACACTGAGAGGAGACACCTGTATATAGATATCAGGACCCACCTTTCACAATAGTCACAGCTCACCTCCTCACCTCCCTGTAAAGGCAGGATTACACTGCGACACCTATATATAGATAACACAGAATTCACCATTCACAATAGTCACAGCTCACCTCCTTCCCGCCCTGTACAGGCAGGATTACACTGAGAGGTGACACCTAGATCCACTATTCACAATAGTCACAGCTCATCTCCTCGCTCTCCCTGTACAGGCAGGATTACACTGAGAGGAGACACCTATATACAGATAACAAAGGACCCAACATTCACAATTGTCACAGCTCACCTCCTCCCCTCCCTGCACACTGACCACTAGGCCTAATAATAGTCTAACACTTCCTGACCTGTAGAGGAAAGTTTTCCGGTGTCCTCTCATTATCATCTGCAGTAGGTAGTCAGTAGATTGCAGCAGTCGTCTTGGAAGACCGAAAATGGAGCCCTAGAACGAACTGATGCAAGAGACAACGGATGGATGGTCGGTAATGACCCTCTGGAGGTCACTTTAAGGGGAATTTCCCATCCGTGTATTTCATAGACAGCATGCAGACCGTGACTACAACATGGAATGTCCACTGCTGTCGGACTGGTTATGTTCCATCCGAGGCGACTCATTCCAATAATAGTATAATGACCCCTCGCCCATGGGAGTAAGTATAGAGGATGCAGGGAATGCGGTTGCACCCAGGCCCAGGAGCCTTAGGGGGCCCATAAGGCCTCTCCTCTCCATATAGGGAACCCAGTACTATGAATAAAGCATTATAGTTGGGGGCCCGTTACAGGCTTTGCATTGGGGCCCGGGAGCTTCAAGTTATGCCTCTGCCCTCCCCTCTGTTTAAAAAGAACCATTTCAGTGATTGGCTGATCGCCCCGGGTAATCGGATGTTATCGCAGTGATTGGCCGATCGTCTCAGGGTAATCGGATGTTATCGCAGTGATTGGCCGATCGTCTCAGGGTAATCTGATGTTATCGCAGTGATTGGCCGATCGTCTCAGGGTAATCTGATGTTATCGCAGTGATTGGCCGATCGTCTCAGGGTAATCGGATGTTATTGCAGTGATTGGCTGATCGCCCGGGGTAATCGGATGTTATTGCAGTGATTGGCTGATCGCCCGGGGTAATCGGATGCTATCGCAGTGATTGGCTGATCGCCCGGGGTAATCGGATGTTATCGCAGTGATTGGCTGATCGTCTCCGGGTAATCGGATGTTATCGCAGTGATTGGCTGACTGCCCCGGGTAATCGGATGTTATCGCAGTGATTGGCCGATCGTCTCAGGGTAATCGGATGTTATCGCAGTGATTGGCCGATCGTCTCAGGGTAATCGGATGTTATCGCAGTGATTGGCTGACTGCCCCGGGTAATCGGATGTTATCGCAGTGATTGGCCGATCGTCTCAGGGTAATCGGATGTTATCGCAGTGATTGGCTGATCGCCCCGGGTAATCGGATGTTATCGCAGTGATTTGCTGACTGCCCCGGGTAATCGGATGTTATCGCAGTGATTGGCCGATCGTCTCAGGGTAATCGGATGTTATCGCAGTGATTGGCTGATCGCCCCGGGTAATCGGATGTTATCACAGTGATTGGCTGACTGACCCGGGTAATCGGATGTTATCGCAGTGACTGGCTGATCGCCCCGGGTAATCGGATGTTATCACAGTGATTGGCTGACTGACCCGGGTAATCGGATGTTATCGCAGTGACTGGCTGATCGCCCCGGGTAATCGGATGTTATCGCAGTGATTGGCTGACTGCCCGGGGTAATCGGATGTTATCGCAGTGATTGGCTGATCGCCCCGGGTAATCGGATGTTATCACAGTGATTGGCTGACTGCCCCAGGTAATCGGATGTTATCGCCGTTATTGGCCGATCGTCTCAGGGTAATCGGATGTTATCGCAGTGATTAGCCGATCGCCCGGGGTAATCGGATGTTATTGCAGTGATTGGCCGATCGCCCGGGGTAATCGGATGTTATTGCAGTGATTGGCTGATTATCCCGGGTAATCGGATGTTATCGCAGTGATTGGCTGATAACCTCGGGTAATCGGATGTTATCGCAGTGATTGGCTGATAGCCCCGGGTAATCGGATGTTATTGCAGTGATTGGCTGACTGCCCCGGGTAATCGTATGTTATCGCAGTGATTGGCTGACTGCCCCGGGTAATCGGATGTTATCGCAGTGATTGGCCGATCGTCTCAGGGTAATCGGATGTTATCGCAGTGATTGGCTGAATTACCCGGGTAATCGGATGTTATCGCAGTGATTGGCTGATCATCTCAGGGTTATCGGATGTTATCGCAGTGATTGGCTGATCGTCTCAGGGTTATCGGATGTTATCGCAGTGATTGGCCGATCGTCTCAGGGTAATTGGATGTTATCGCAGTGATTGGCTGATCGTCTCAGGGTAATTGGATGTTATCGCAGTGATTGGCTGATCGCCCCGGGTAATCGTATGTTATCGCAGTGATTGGCTGACTTCCCCGGGTAATCGGATGTTATCGCAGTGATTGGCCGATCGTCTCAGGGAAATCCGATGTTATCGCAGTGATTGGCTGATCGCCCGGGGTAATCGGATGTTATCGCAGTGATTGGCTGATTGTCTCAGTGTAATCGGATGTTATCGCAGTGATTGGCCGATCGTCTCAGGGTAATCGGATGTTATCGCAGTGATTGGCTGACTTACCCGGGTAATCGGATGTTATCGCAGTGATTGGCCGATCGTCTCAGGGTAATCGGATGTTATCGCAGTGATTGGCCGATCGTCTCAGGGTAATCGGATGTTATCGCAGTGATTGGCCGATCGTCTCAGGGAAATCCGATGTTATCGCAGTGATTGGCTGATCGCCCGGGGTAATCGGATGTTATCGCAGTGATTGGCTGATTGTCTCAGTGTAATCGGATGTTATCGCAGTGATTGGCCGATCGTCTCAGGGTAATCGGATGTTATCGCAGTGATTGGCTGACTTACCCGGGTAATCGGATGTTATCGCAGTGATTGGCCGATCGTCTCAGGGTAATCGGATGTTATCGCAGTGATTGGCCGATCGTCTCAGGGTAATCGGATGTTATCGCAGTGATTGGCTGATCATCTCAGGGTAATCGGATGTTATTGCAGTGATTGGCTGATCGTCTCAGGGTAATTGGATGTTATCGCAGTGATTGGCTGATTGCCCGGGTAATCGGATGTTATCGCAGTGATTGGCCGATCGTCTCAGGGTAATCGGATGTTATCGCAGTGATTGGCTGATCGTCTCAGGGTAATCGGATGTTATCGCAGTGATTGGCTGATCGCCCCGGGTAATCGGATGTTATCGCAGTGATTGGTGATCGCCCCGGGTAATCGGATGTTATCGCAGTGATGGGCTGATCGTCTCAGGGTAATCGGATGTTATCGCAGTGATTGGCTGACTGCCCCGGGTAATCGGATGTTATCGCAGTGATTGGCTGACTGCCCGGGGTAATCGGATGTTATTGCAGTGATTGGCTGATCGCCCGGGGTGATTGGATGTTATCGCAGTGATTGGCTGATCATCTCAGGGTAATCGGATGTTATCGCAGTGATTGCCTGATCGCCCCGGGTAATCAGATGTTATCGCAGTGATTGGCCGATTGGCCGGGGTAATTGGATGTTATCGCAGTGATTGGCTGATCGCCCCAGGTAATCGGATGTTATCGCAGTGATTGGCTGATCGCCCCGGGTAATCGGATGTTATCGCAGTGATTGGCTGATCGCCCCGGGTAATCGGATGTTATCGCAGTGATTGGCTGATCGCCCTGGGTAATCGGATGTTATCGCAGTGATTGGCCGATTGCCCCGGGTAATCGGATGTTATTGCAGTGATTGGCTGATCGTCTCAGGGTAATCGGATGTTATCGCAGGCTGACTTACCCGGGTAATCGGATGTTATCGCAGTGATTGGCTGATCACCCCGGGTAATCGGATGTTATCGCAGTGATTGGCCGATCGTCTCAGGGTAATCGGATGTTATCGCAGTGATTGGCTGACTGCCCGGGGTAATCGGATGTTATCGCAGTGATTGGCTGATCACCCCAGGTAATCGGATGTTATCGCAGTGATTGGCTGATCGTCTCAGGGTAATCGGATGTTATCGCAGTGATTGGCCGATCGTCTCAGGGTAATCGGATGTTATCGCAGTGATTGGCTGACTGCCCCGGGTAATCGGATGTTATCGCAGTGATTGGGTGATCGCCCCGGGTAATCAGATGTTATCGCAGTGATTGGCTGATCGCCCTGGGTAATCGGATGTTATCGCAGTGATTGGCCGATCGCCCTGGGTAATCGGATGTTATCGCAGTGATTGGCTGATCGTCTCAGGGTAATCGGATGTTATCGCAGGCTGACTTACCCGGGTAATCGGATGTTATCGCAGTGATTGGCTGATCACCCCGGGTTATCGGATGTTATCGCAGTGATTGGCCGATCGTCTCAGGGTAATCGGATGTTATCGCAGTGATTGGCTGACTGCCCGGGGTAATCGGATGTTATCGCAGTGATTGGCTGATCACCCCAGGTAATCGGATGTTATCGCAGTGATTGGCTGATCGTCTCAGGGTAATCGGATGTTATCGCAGTGATTGGCCGATCGTCTCAGGGTAATCGGATGTTATCGCAGTGATTGGCTGATCGCCCGGGGTAATCGGATGTTATCGCAGTGATTGGCTGATCGCCCCGGGTAATCGGATGTTATCGCAGTGATTGGGTGATCGCCCCGGGTAATCGGATGTTATCGCAGTGATTGGCCGATCGTCTCAGGGTAATCGGATGTTATCGCAGTGATTGGCTGACTTACCCGGGTAATCGGATGTTATCGCAGTGATTGGCCGATCACCTGGGGTAATCGGATGTTATCGCAGTGATTGGCCGATCGTCTCAGGGTAATCGGATGTTATCGCAGTGATCGCCTGATCGCCCCGGGTAATCGGATGTTATTGCAGTGATTGGCCGATCGTCTCAGGGTAATCGGATGTTATCGCAGTGATTGGCTGATCATCTCAGGGTAATCGGATGTTATTGCAGTGATTGGCTGATCGTCTCAGGGTAATCGGATGTTATCGCAGTGATTGGCCGATTGGCCGGGGTAATTGAATGTTATCGCAGTGATTGGCTGACTGCCCCGGGTAATCGGATGTTATCGCAGTGATTGGGTGATCGCCCCGGGTAATCGGATGTTATCACAGTGATTGGCCGATCGTCTCAGGGTAATTGGATGTTATCTCAGTGATTGGCTGACTGCCCGGGGTAATCGGATGTTATCGCAGTGAATGGCTGATCATCTCAGGGTAATTGGATGTTATCGCAGTGATTGGCTGACTGCCCCGGGTAATCGGATGTTATCGCAGTGATTGGCTGATCGCCCGGGGTAATCGGATGTTATCGCAGTGATAGGCTGATCGTCTCAGGGTAATCGGATGTTATCGCAGTGATTAGTTGACTGCCCCGAGAAATCGGATGTTATCGCAGTGATTTGCTGATCGCCCCGGGTAATCGGATGTTATCGCAGTGATTGGCTGACTGCCCCGAGAAATCGGATGTTATCGCAGTGATTTGCTGATCGCCCCGGGTAATCGGATGTTATCGCAGTGATTGGCTGACTGCCCGGGGTGATTGGATGTTATCGCAGTGATTGGCCGATTGTCTCGGGGTAATCGGATGTTATCGCAGTGATCGCCTGATCGCCCCGGGTAATCGGATGTTATCGCAGTGATTGGCCGATTGGCCGGGGTAATTGGATGTTATCGCAGTGATTGGCTGATCGCCCCGGGTAATCGGATGTAATCGCAGTGATTGGCCCATCGTCTCAGGGTAATCTGATGTTATCGCAGTGATTCGCTGACTTACCCGGGTAATCGGATGTTATCGCAGTGATTGGCTGACTGCCCGGGGTAATCGGATGTTATCGCAGTGATTGGCTGATCGTCTCAGGGTAATCGGATGTTATCGCAGTGATTGGCTGACTGCCCCGGGTAATCGGATGTTATCGCAGTGATTTGCTGACTGCCCGGGGTAATCGGATGTTATCGCAGTGATTGGCTGATCGCCCCGGGTAATCGGATGTTATCGCAGTGATTGGCTGATCGCCCCGGGTAATCGGATGTTATCGCAGTGATTGGCTGATCGTCTCAGGGTAATCGGATGTTATCGCAGTGATTGGCTGATCGTCTCAGGGTGATCGGATGTTATCGCAGTGATTGGCTGATCGTCTCAGGGTAATCGGATGTTATCACAGTGATTGGCTGACTTACCCGGGTAATCCGATGTTATCGCAGTGATTGGCCGATCACCTGGGGTAATCGGATGTTATCGCAGTGATTGGCCGATCGTCTCAGGGTAATCGGATGTTATCGCAGTAATTGGCTGATTGCCCCAGGTAATCGGATGTTATCGCAGTGATTGGCTGACTGCCCCGGGTAGTCGGATGTTATTGCAGTGATTGGCTGATCGCCCGGGGTAATCGGATGTTATCGCAGTGATTGGCCGATCGCCCGGGGTAATCGGATGTTATCGCAGTGATTGGCTGATCGCCCGGGGTAATCGGATGTTATTGCAGTGATTGGCTGATCGCCCGGGGTAATCGGATGTGATCGCAGTGATTTGGCCGATTGTCTCAGGGTAATCGGATGCTATCGCAGTGATTGGCCGATCGCCCCCGGTAATCGGATGGTATCGCTGTGATTGGCTGATCGCCCCGGGTAATCGGATGTTATCGCAGTGATTGGCCGATCGCCCCGAGTAATCGGATGTTATCGCAGTGATTGGCCGATTGCCCCGGGTAATCGGATGTTATCGCAGTGATTGGCTGATCGCCCCGGGTAATCGGATGTTATCGCAGTGATTGGGTGATCGCCCCGGGTAATCGGATGTTATCGCAGTGATTGGCCGATCGTCTCAGGGTAATCGGATGTTATCGCAGTGATTGGCTGACTTACCCGGGTAATCGGATGTTATCGCAGTGATTGGCCGATCACCTGGGGTAATCGGATGTTATCGCAGTGATTGGCCGATCGTCTCAGGGTAATCGGATGTTATCGCAGTGATCGCCTGATCGCCCCGGGTAATCGGATGTTATTGCAGTGATTGGCCGATCGTCTCAGGGTAATCGGATGTTATCGCAGTGATTGGCTGATCATCTCAGGGTAATCGGATGTTATTGCAGTGATTGGCTGATCGTCTCAGGGTAATCGGATGTTATCGCAGTGATTGGCCGATTGGCCGGGGTAATTGAATGTTATCGCAGTGATTGGCTGACTGCCCCGGGTAATCGGATGTTATCGCAGTGATTGGGTGATCGCCCCGGGTAATCGGATGTTATCACAGTGATTGGCCGATCGTCTCAGGGTAATTGGATGTTATCTCAGTGATTGGCTGACTGCCCGGGGTAATCGGATGTTATCGCAGTGAATGGCTGATCATCTCAGGGTAATTGGATGTTATCGCAGTGATTGGCTGACTGCCCGGGGTAATCGGATGTTATCGCAGTGATTGGCTGATCATCTCAGGGTAATTGGATGTTATCGCAGTGATTGGCTGACTGCCCCGGGTAATCGGATGTTATCGCAGTGATTGGCTGATCGCGCGGGGTAATCGGATGTTATCGCAGTGATAGGCTGATCGTCTCAGGGTAATCGGATGTTATCGCAGTGATTAGTTGACTGCCCCGAGAAATCGGATGTTATCGCAGTGATTTGCTGATCGCCCCGGGTAATCGGATGTTATCGCAGTGATTGGCTGACTGCCCCGAGAAATCGGATGTTATCGCAGTGATTTGCTGATCGCCCCGGGTAATCGGATGTTATCGCAGTGATTGGCTGACTGCCCGGGGTGATTGGATGTTATCGCAGTGATTGGCCGATTGTCTCGGGGTAATCGGATGTTATCGCAGTGATCGCCTGATCGCCCCGGGTAATCGGATGTTATCGCAGTGATTGGCCGATTGGCCGGGGTAATTGGATGTTATCGCAGTGATTGGCTGATCGCCCCGGGTAATCGGATGTAATCGCAGTGATTGGCCCATCGTCTCAGGGTAATCTGATGTTATCGCAGTGATTCGCTGACTTACCCGGGTAATCGGATGTTATCGCAGTGATTGGCTGACTGCCCGGGGTAATCGGATGTTATCGCAGTGATTGGCTGATCGTCTCAGGGTAATCGGATGTTATCGCAGTGATTGGCTGACTGCCCCGGGTAATCGGATGTTATCGCAGTGATTTGCTGACTGCCCGGGGTAATCGGATGTTATCGCAGTGATTGGCTGATCGCCCCGGGTAATCGGATGTTATCGCAGTGATTGGCTGATCGCCCCGGGTAATCGGATGTTATCGCAGTGATTGGCTGATCGTCTCAGGGTAATCGGATGTTATCGCAGTGATTGGCTGATCGTCTCAGGGTGATCGGATGTTATCGCAGTGATTGGCTGATCGTCTCAGGGTAATCGGATGTTATCACAGTGATTGGCTGACTTACCCGGGTAATCCGATGTTATCGCAGTGATTGGCCGATCACCTGGGGTAATCGGATGTTATCGCAGTGATTGGCCGATCGTCTCAGGGTAATCGGATGTTATCGCAGTAATTGGCTGATTGCCCCAGGTAATCGGATGTTATCGCAGTGATTGGCTGACTGCCCCGGGTAGTCGGATGTTATTGCAGTGATTGGCTGATCGCCCGGGGTAATCGGATGTTATCGCAGTGATTGGCTGATCGCCCGGGGTAATCGGATGTTATTGCAGTGATTGGCTGATCGCCCGGGGTAATCGGATGTGATCGCAGTGATTTGGCCGATTGTCTCAGGGTAATCGGATGCTATCGCAGTGATTGGCCGATCGCCCCCGGTAATCGGATGGTATCGCTGTGATTGGCTGATCGCCCCGGGTAATCGGATGTTATCGCAGTGATTGGCCGATCGCCCCGAGTAATCGGATGTTATCGCAGTGATTGGCCGATTGCCCCGGGTAATCGGATGTTATCGCAGTGACTGGCCGATCGCCCCGGGTAATCGGATATTATCGCAGTGATTGGCTGATCGCCCGGGGTAATCGGATGTTATTGCAGTGATTGGCTGATCGCCTGGGGTAATCGGATGTGATCGCAGTGATTTGGCCGATTGTCTCAGGGTAATCGGATGCTATCGCAGTGATTGGCCGATCGCCCCGGGTAATCGGATGGTATCGCTGTGATTGGCTGATCGCCCCGGGTAATCGGATGTTATCGCAGTGATTGGCCGATTGCCCCGGGTAATCGGATGTTATCGCAGTGATTGGCCGATCGCCCCGGGTAATCGGATATTATCGCAGTGATTGGCTGATCGCCCGGGGTAATCAGATGTGATCGCAGTGATTGGCCGATCGCCCGGGGTAATCGGATGTTATCGCAGTGATTGGCCGATCACCTGGGTTAATCGGATGTTATCGCAGTGATTGGCCGATCGCCCCGGGTAATCGGATATTATCGCAGTGATTGGCTGATCGCCCGGGGTAATCAGATGTGATCGCAGTGATTGGCCGATCGCCCGGGGTAATCGGATGTTATCGCAGTGATTGGCCGATCGTCTCAGGGTTATCGGATGTTATCGCAGTGATTGGCTGATCGTCTCAGGGTAATCGGATGCTATTGCAGTGATTGGCTGATCGCCCCGGGTAATCGGATGTTATCGCACTGATTGGCCGATCGTCTCAAGGTTATCGGATGTTATTGCAGTGATTGGCCGATCGTCTCAGGGTTATTGGATATTATCGCAGTGATTGGCTGATCGTCTCAGGGTAATCGGATGCTATCGCAGTGATTGGCCGATCGCCCCGGGTAATCGGATGTTATCGCAGTGATTGGCCAATTGCCCCGGGTAATCGGATGTTATCGCAGTGATTTGCCGATCGCCCGGGGTAATCGGATGTTATCGCAGTGATTGGCCGATCGCCCCGGGTAATCGGATGTTATCGCAGTGATTGGCTGATCCCCCCGGGTAATCGGATGTTATCGCAGTGATTGGCTGATCGCCCCGGGTAATCGAATGTTATCGCAGTGATTGGCCGATCGTCTCAGGGTTATCGGATGTTATCGCAGTGATTGGCCGATCGTCTCAGGGTAATCGGATGTTATCGCAGTGATTGGCCGATCGTCTCAGGGTAATCGGATGTTATTGCAGTGATTGGCTGATCGCCCGGGGTAATCGGATGTTATCGCAGTGATTGGCCGATCGTCTCAGGGTTATCGGATGTTATCGCAGTGATTGGCCGATCGTCTCAGGGTTATCGGATGTTATCGCAGTGATTGGCCGATCGTCTCAGGGTAATCGGATGTTATCGCAGTGATTGGCTGATCGTCTCGGGGTAATCGGATGCTATCGCAGTGATTGGCTGATCGCCCCGGGTAATCAGATGTTATCGCAGTGATTGGCTGATCGCCCGGGTAATCGGATGTTATCGCAGTGATTGGCTGATCGTCTCGGGGTAATCGGATGTTATCGCAGTGATTGGCTGATCGCCCGGGTAATCGGATGTTATCGCAGTGATTGGCTGATCGTCTCGGGGTAATCGGATGTGATCGCAGTGATTGGCTGATCGCCCGGGGTAATCGGATGTGATCGCAGTGATTGGCCGATCGTCTCAGGGTAATCGGATGTTATCGCAGTGATTGGCCGATCGTCTCGGGGTAATCGGATGTTATCGCAGTGATTGGCTGATCGTCTCGGGGTAATCGGATGGCCTGCTGCACGTTTCACCTCCGGCAAGTCGCAGCACCCATTGTAAATCGGCATCTGTCCATTGGAACCCCCCTTCTATCCGCCCTAGTAGAGCATCAGGACCGCGATGTGTGGTTGTCGCTGCGAGGTGACCGCTTCCCTCCGCTGGTGTAGCTGTCACAAGGGCTATTTACATGCGGCAGATGACTACAGATAACTCACCCCGGAGGACGGCACCGAGACCACAATCACAGCCAAAAACATTGTGTAAAACGTTACTGTTCATACATCCAAAACCAGCTATAAACGTGCGAGTATGACGGAATGTCGCTGCGCGATCACCGGAGGCCACGCCCACTCATCACATATCCGCTGATGAACCATGGACATGGGGGGAAAGGCATTGGGCTCTGAGGACAATGATGTGGGACTACGGTGACGGGCTTTACAGCAGCTGCCTAGAGGTGGGATCGCCCTAGTCGGGGTGAGTGCTCCCCCTGCAGCCAGTCATGGACAATGCATCCTGGAGAGACCCTCGCTCTGTAAGCAGTATCGTGCCGTCCTACGGATGCTTTCACCTTGTGGTAGTACTTATGTCTGTGGCCCTGGACGCCGGGACCTGCTATTCAGCATCTGTGGGGACTTTTATTAGTGCCCGACGTGGCATTTTTCTGGGCACTTATTATGTCTGAGCTGCTTCTCACATGATGGTGGTGCAGGCGCCATGTATGTCGCGGTATCGTTAGGTCGGCCATAGGGCTTGGTTATGGTGAGTTGTGACTGTGAGGTTGTGGGTTACGGAGGATTGTGGTTCGCGCCGTGACTTGTACACGTGGCAGATCGAGTTGGTGGTCATCTGTGCCAATCAGCGGGTGATATTTGGGCGGCTGCGTGTGGATTTCTGCTGCACATCCAGATGAATTGATGCTTGGTGAAGCTACAGCAGATTGTTTATGTTCCTTGACAGCGGCTGGTGGGGAGTCCTGCGCGGCCGCCGCCGTCCCTCCTCCATTGGTTCGCAGCTCTTTCTTGGCCACTGCTGGATTTCTTAAAGGGCCCCTGTAGATATCTACGGGGTTGGGGAGGTCTTGTGTTCACCCACTGCCCCCGTTCCTGTGCCCCTTGAAGTTGGCGCACCGCGTGTCCCGGACGGCTCTGTTTGTCACCTTTGTGCCCTGTCACATAGTTTATGCTGCGGGCAGGGACCCTTTAAGGAGCCGCCGCAGCAGGAACGTGTGCAGTGTGACTAGCGTCGGGAGGAAATCCAGGAGTGCTGAAAGCGGCCGGTAGTCGCGGCGGTCCGCCGTCTGAGAAGTCAGCTTGCTTAAAGAAATAAAGAAATGTAGCGCAGCAGCTGCGGGGTGCGGAGAATCAGAGCGCTGCGGATGGCGCTGCTGGTAGAGCTCCACTAATCACTCATCACCGTGCGGACGGCGCTGGGCGCATTTTCCCGACCCACTGGTTTTTTCTTTGCTTTTTTCCTTGCCCTCTGGCGATGGGCACATTTTCCCCAAGCAGTTCTTCGCCGTTGGGTAACATTAAGTTGTCGGCGACTTTCTGTAGGCGAGACGTGGTTAGCGTGAGCGAAGAAACGAAATCTGTGTGGAGGCCAAACCGCGTGGGAGCCAGCGCACTCCTACGGCTTTGGTCCTCACCCCCGGAGTCCTGGCACCTCGTAACAACCATGCCTCCTCTTCCTCTCGGCAGACCGTAGACACCCCTGCGGTACTCCTCCTCTTGGTTGGCATACAGATGCAGCCCTAAGCAACTAGTGGCCCTTAGGAAGGGCCCTTGGTACATACAGCAGCAGGAGAGGAGTCGTCTTGGGCAGCGACCGCCGGTCCTCTCGCGTCGTGATGATGGGGTCTCATTCACAATGGCGTTTGCACACGTTATAACTTTCCAATAGAAATACTATTGATGATGCATCCTCAAGCGGTCAGCTGTCGGGACGCCTGCAGTCAGTGGCAGGACACATAGGGGGCGGTGTAGACGCTGCGGCTACAACCCCGGTGTAGTGGCCGGCGCTTGTAACAGCAGGCTCAGTGACAGCTGCGCCTGCAGTTACCATGACACTGAGGTCGGAGCCAACTGCTTCCCCTCTGTACCCCTGTGCCTTGTGGTGCTGGTCAGCCGGGGTCCGGAGTGCTGGACCCCCGCCCATCCCAAGGGGAGCTCATCAATAGGATTGGTTTGGAAAGCCCCTTCAGTGCTGACGCTGCATCAGTCATGTTGGGTTTCCATCATGGCGTCCACAATGTTACTAGAGATGTCACTGCATGCTGCGCTGGTGGGATGCCAATGACTCGGTATGACGGAGCATGAAGCCACGTGAAAGGGCCAAATACTGAAATGTGCAGCACGTGGCGCAGACTGGCTGTCCCTCACGTGGCAGCGGACCAGCGCCGCAGGGTTATGAGGGAAGAGGATGGCGTTACAGAAGCCGCCGTGGGCCGTGCAGTTCGGCTTTCTGTCTACTGAACTCTGTGCATTTGGGTGAGTTCACAAATGGGGCATTTTTCTGTGGAAGGTCGACTCCGGAATGTAGTAGAGTACAATGTGACTCTTAACAAACCCAATTCTGTCACAGCGGTCGTCGTCGGTGGCTTCTAGTCGTGCTGCAGGTTTTCAGCTCCGTAGCGCGCTCTGTCTGTCGCAGTGGGTGAAATCTGTGGTGAAAGTGCGTATCGGCCAACACCAAAAGCCAAGTCCTAAAATATTATACCGTAACCTTAATTTATAAGGAGTAGAATAGTGATCATCAAAAACCTGAGGTATCCCTAGCATGCGTCCCGCCTCATCGGAGCACCCGCCCTGATAAGGACAACCCCTCCTGGTATTCCCATACTAGACTTGTGAAGAGCGAAAACACAATAAGCCAATAGAGACGAAAATAAGGAATTAGATGAAGCCCCCGCGTTCATAATAATAAGGGATTATCCAAATGATTTATACACTAAAAACCGCACCGCTAACAGCGCTGAAAAATAATCTCCGTCAGACCTTAATAAGAAGGCCGAGTCCTTATAAAGGAACAAGTAACTCCAGGCCGTCGCTTACCCCTGAATCCTCCGGCAGTAAGTAGTCCTGCTTCCGTGAGATAGTCCATGCCAGCACTCTGCACTCACAGCCCCTCCTATGGGGTCTGTCCCACTCAGGGTGATTACCTCTGAATCCCCCGGCAGCAGGTAGTCCTGCTTCCGTGAGATAGTCCATGCCAGCACTCTGCACTCACAGCCCCTCCTATGGAGTCCATTCCACTCAGGGCGATTACCCCCCCTAAAGTGCCATTCATGTCCGATCAGTCACATGGTGCGTACAGCATTCCTCGGCGTCAACCGCGAATCAAAGTCGTGTGGATTTAGTTGTGCATTCTGGTGTGGATGTGTGCTTGTCGCCTTCACACAGGCAGTAAACACTGCGGAATAATGTGGATCTTGCGCAGCATTCACACTACAAGCCATGTGGAGGGCTGTTGGGAATCGCCCTCACTCGGTGCGGATATTTCCCATGTGTCTATTTATGCTGTGGAATTCAACGCTTGAAATACGGAGTGAAAATCCATATCGTCCAACACCAAAAGCCAAGTCCTGAAATACTATACCGTAACCTTAATTTATAAGGGGTAGAATAGTTATCCTCTAAAAACCTGATGTACCCCTAGCATGCGTCCCGCCTCATCGGAGCACCCGCCCTGATAAGGACAACCCCTCCTGGTATTCCCATACTAGACTTGTGAAGAGAGAAAACACAATAAGCCAATAGAGACGAAAATTCAACACTTGAAATACGGGGAGAAAATCCACCGCTGTGCTGCAAGTACTAACTATTGAATAGTACCGTGTTGTGTAATGCGTGCAGTGATTCCGCCCGTCAGACGGCGGCCATATTGTACAGTATACTGAATGGGAAAAGTGTGTAAGTTCCTGCGCTGTCAGAACCTGCAGTTAACGGGCAGTGTCCTCCATTACACAGGTGACCGACAGCGTCCTGGATGCTGAAGAATCTCTTGCGGTAGCCTTGTGCTCCCCTTCAGTGCAATTAGTGACCGAAGAAGGAAGAGAGCGCCCCCTGTAGGTGCCAGCATTACATGTAAGTTACATCTGGTCTGTTTGGTATGACTGTTTTTCTGGCGTTTGTCTTTTATCTGGAACTGCTTGTACGTGTTTTAAGGTCTGCTTATTTGTCCTGCTTTTGGCTGATGTGTTTACTGTAGTGCATATGACTAGTAATTATTAGGAAGTTATAGTACCAGTGTTTCTGGTGGCGCCACACAGCACTGCTACAGGCACTTCACACACACAGCACTGCTACAGGCACTTCACACACACAGCACTGCTACAGGCACTTCACACACACAGCGCTGCTACAGGCACTTCACACACACAGCACTGCTACAGGCACTTCACACACACAGCACTGCTACAGGCACTTCACACACACAGCACTGCTACAGGCACTTCACACACACACAGCACTGCTACAGGCACTTCACACACACACAGCACTGCTACAGGCACTTCACACACACAGCACTGCTACAGGCACTTCACACTCACAGCACTGCTACAGGCACTTCACACTCACAGCACTGCTACAGGCACTTCACACTCACAGCACTGCTACAGGCACTTCACACAACACAGCACTGCTACAGGCACTTCACACAACACAGCACTGCTACAGGCACTTCACACACACACAGCACTGCTACAGGCACTTCACACACACACAGCACTGCTACAGGCACTTCACACACACACACAGCACTGCTACAGGCACTTCACACACACACAGCACTGCTACAGGCACTTCACACACACACAGCACTGCTACAGGCACTTCACACAACACAGCACTGCTACAGGCACTTCACACAACACAGCACTGCTACAGGCACTTCACACAACACAGCACTGCTACAGGCACTTCACACAACACAGCACTGCTACAGGCACTTCACACACACAGCACTGCTACAGGCACTTCACACACACAGCACTGCTACAGGCACTTCACACACACAGCACTGCTACAGGCACTTCACACAACACAGCACTGCTACAGGCACTTCACACAACACAGCACTGCTACAGGCACTTCACACACACAGCGCTGCTACAGGCACTTCACGCACACAGCGCTGCTACAGGCACTTCACACACAGCACTGCTACAGGCACTTCACATACAGCACTGCTACAGGCACTTCACACACACAGCACTGCTACAGGCACTTCACATACAGCACTGCTACAGGCACTTCACACACACAGCACTGCTACAGGCACTTCACACACACAGCACTGCTACAGGCACTTCACACACACAGCGCTGCTACAGGCACTTCACACACACAGCGCTGCTACAGGCACTTCACACACACAGCGCTGCTACAGGCACTTCACGCACACAGCGCTGCTACAGGCACTTCACGCACACAGCGCTGCTACAGGCACTTCACGCACACAGCACTGCTACAGGCACTTCACGCACACAGCACTGCTACAGGCACTTCACGCACACAGCACTGCTACAGGCACTTCACACACAGCACTGCTACAGGCACTTCACACACAGCACTGCTACAGGCACTTCACACACACAGCACTGCTACAGGCACTTCACACACACAGCACTGCTACAGGCACTTCACGCACACAGCACTGCTACAGGCACTTCACGCACACAGCACTGCTACAGGCACTTCACACACAGCACTGCTACAGGCACTTCACACACACAGCGCTGCTACAGGCACTTCACACACACAGCACTGCTACAGGCACTTCACACACACAGCACTGCTACAGGCACTTCACACACACAGCACTGCTACAGGCACTTCACACACACAGCGCTGCTACAGGCACTTCACACACACACAGCACTGCTACAGGCACTTCACACACACACAGCGCTGCTACAGGCACTTCACGCACACAGCACCCCAGTCAACAGGGATCAGAAGCAGCACAGGAGTCGAGATGAACGACCTGCGATGACATCACCCTCATGCTCCGCCCCTGATCACATGACTATGATGCTCATCCCGCGTGAATGACTTATATGCTCCGCCTCTGATCACATGACTGCGGACTACAACCCCCCTAAAGCCTCAGCTGCTATGGAATACTAACGAACACCGAGACAGACAGCAGCTGTGTGCGTACAGGACCTGTGATGATGCCTTTGTCATGTGATCAGGGGCGGAGCGTGTAACTCCCTCACTGGAGATTAGGGACCTTTGATGACGTCACAGTCATGTGATCAGGGGCGGAGCGTGTAACTCCCTCACAAATCCACTCACGCATGCACGCACGCACGCACGCACAGACAGGTCGTCGTTAGTATTTAGATTCTGCAATATGTGGGACATGGCGGTAAGCGGAATGTGCCGACGTACCCAATCAGCGCTTCATTCATCCAGTTTTCCCAGCGATGAGCAGCACATCTGATGGTATTTTGAGCACTGTATGGCATCATTATTTTGGCGCACCGCGGCGCAGTTATTTTGCTGCGGTTTTCGGCCACCAGGCTCCATCCTTACCTGTTTTGATGAGTGACGTCGGACTTGTGGGGAGTTTTTGTAGTAATTTGTAACCAAAAGTGTTGCGTCTCTCCGTAGTGCGGCCGCAGACCGGTCAGAGATGGCTTATTGAGAAGTAGAGGGGACCTATTAGGCTGCACCGCTCCTCCCTCCTGTCCCTATTGGTCAGTGACTCCAGTACCTCTCAGGGACACGTATACGGCTTGTGTGGATATTTAGAGGGAAAAGCGATGGCCAGAAGTCCGAGGAGAGCATTGTGGTTGTAAAGCCAGATGAACCCGAAGGAAGGCCCCGGCGGGCTCTAGTACCTACGTCGGCAGAGCGAATTACAAACACGAGGGACATAATCTACCTAGACTGGCATTTTGTGTCTCAGAGTGACGAGTCTGCCAGTCCCGTGTGCCAGGCTGAAAGTTATGCCAGCTTTGTGGCATGCAGTACAGTAACTGACCGGCCCACGAGGTCCTGCCTACTGTGAGTGGGATGCAAAAAGGCCCAAAAGTCACACATTTTGGCACAAATATGGCACGCAGCGAACTAGTGACTTCTATGCGCTGGTACAATGGCGCAAGCGCCGTTCTCCCCGAGTCTTCGTATACAGAGAGCGGTTTTACTATAGGTTACATCACTGAATGTTCCGCTGGTTACTTGCTTACAAACAGGCGGCTTTGGGGTTACGATTTGTCACAAGGGGTCCCGTTTGTATTTGGGAAAAGGGAGCCAGACTTGAGTTGGCCGCTGCTGGTATTACACGTTCTCGCCGTCCTCGGGACACCTACAGGATAGGAGGGGACTCGCTGATCAGTCGGGGTCCCATGTCCCCATTCTCCTCACTGTGGGGTTACTGCAGCCTCCGCAGTGAGGAGGTGACTGAACGGCCTTCAGTGGGTCTGCGGAGACCCCCAAGTGGCACCCGATCCATATTTCCAACCACCCATTGAAACGGATGGAGCTCTGACCGCCATGCTTAGACATGGCTCCTATAACAGTGGAAGAAGGGAAAGAAGCCACACAGTGCCGGGTAGCACAGGAAGCAGGGGTCTCAGCAGACCCCCCACGGTCACCAAGTCATCTCCTATACTGTGGATATCTTGTCGATGGGGAAGGCTAAGGGTACAGTGTTGGCCAATCAGAGCAGTGGGCGGTGTCTTAGACTACCGAGTCACTCCAGTGTGCACTGGGTAGTCAAAGAAGTGGCCATGTTGGTACAAAACTGAAGGGCCCCGGAAGCCAACAGGTTTGTGACAGGACAGCAGGTACTGTCCAGGGAGACTAGAGGGTCGCTTTAAATGGAGCTGAGCTGCAATATCAGACACAACCCAGAAGACGGGGGTGGCGCTGTTTGTAGAAGAAAACTGCTGTTAAATCGATGAGGTTCTCGTGAAGGGGTTATGCCAAGATCTTCAGTTAGGCTGATCATTGGGGGTCCGACCTCTGCAACCCCCACCAATTCTAAGAACGGGTCCCAGAGGTTTCTCAGTACAAACAGTGGTGTGCCGCCACCAGTCATGGGGGGCTTTCAGGATTGTCAGACCCCTTCGGACCGCTCTTCATGCGGCCCCACTGGGCGGTGATGGGGCGCTCCTGGCATCTTGTGGGTCTGGTGTTCCCGTCTTACTATAAGATGGGGAGAGGTTGGGGCCTTTTACAGACACTTTCCATATTTAACCCTTTCCAATCCAGTTTCCCTGCCGGGTGGGAAGGTGCGTTGTTGTCTCTTTGGAAATACTTACCAACGCAGATGATGAAGACCTCCGATGAGGATGTGATCAGCGAGTTAGTATGGATGTTATATATGTATATTACTCCGCAAGTATCTAGAGGGTTACATATTAGAATTACAAAAAATGGTCCAAATTCAAATCGAAATTGGCAACGCGTCCGTAGAAAGCGTGCGAGACCTTATCTACCTTGGTGCGAAAATAGAGATAAAACAACGGAGGATGGTGTTGGGGCGAAGCGCGCCGCTAAACATGGAGAAATCTGGAAGAGGAGGGATATCGGTATAGCAACTAACCGCAGGATACGGCAAACCACCGATCACCCCAGAGCCGTGTATGGAGGTGAGAGCGGGACGGGGGGAAGCTGATAGGAGGAGGACTGATGCGTTGGAGCTGCTGCATAAGGCCTGGATGATGAGAGCAACAAGCAGAGGAGTCCTGACTATCACTAGAGGGAAGATCACTGAAAGCTCTTCCCGCTGGCCCGCTGGCTCCTCCCGCTGGCCCGCTGGCTCCTCCCGCTGGCCCGCTGGCTCCTCCCGCTGGCCCGCTGGCTCTTCCCGCTGGCCCCTCCCGCTGGTCCGCTGGCTCTGCCCGCTGGCTCTTCCTGCTGGCCCGCTAGCTCCTCCCGCTGGCCCGCTAGCTCCTCCCGCTGGCCCGCTAGCTCCTCCCGCTGGCCCGCTAGCTCTTCCCGCTAGCTCTTCCCGCTGGCCTGCTAGCTCCTCCCGCTGGCTTGGTATATAAATACATAAAACACAAGTTCTACTGGATCTTCACCAATTAAACTACACATCAGTCCGGCTCCACAACATGATGCCGGCGGGGCGGACTACAAGTTCCAGCTGACAGACTGCAGTACAAAAACTAGGTACAATTTTTTGCGATTCCTTTGCGGCCTCCTGCCAGAGCGCTGAAGCAGCTGTACAGAGTTGTGCTTGGCGGCGGCTTCTTGTGAGCGATCGCCACTTCCTTCAGGAGAAAAGGTGCGGTTATGATCTCCCCTCCCCCCCGCTAATACCGCACGGAGTATCACACAGCATATCCGGCCTTAACCCCTTAATGGCACGCACCGGTCTCAGTTTTTGGACTTTCCTTGCCACTAACTCCTAACTCTTCTTTCGGCTTTGGAGGGCCTGGGATGGACTGCAGTGGGAGGAGTGGGACCTTGTCTCTACGCCGCGCTCGCTGCCACAAAGGATGGCCCTCTATTCTGTGGCTCGCTTCGATTTCACCACATTTATAGACTTTTTGGTGTTCTTTTGCTTCACTACTTTTATAAAATGAAATAAATATCTTTGGATGAAGATGAAATGATTTTTCTGTCGAGGTGGCTTAGCGCCGGCTCGCGTCTGCGGGGCGTCCCGTCATTTATGGCGCTACCATTTTGGAATACAGACGACTTTTTAAATTTTTATTACATTTTTTCTTTGGAAATGGGGTGACCAAAAAAGTACAGTTTTTCTTTTCCCTAGAAGGCCCAAGGCCGTGGTGGTGGTGAGCGGCACTCTGCGATCGTTCAGTTGCCCCAAACACTGATCGGGGCATTCAAATACTGCTGGCAGAATTGGCAGCCGCACTCCGAGGGCTGACAGACGCGACTGCACTGCTGCTGGCGGATGTCCGGCACCTGCCATGTATACAGCGGGAGTGGCTCCTAGCACCGCCCCATGCAAACCCCGCACTCCCAGGACGTGTGTGTGTATATATATACACTCAGCAGTGAGAGCCCCCCACTCCTGTGCCCACCCTCCACCTCACTGCAGGCTCATCGCACCCCTCATAAAGGAGATGGAATGGCGCCGCAGTCATGTATGTGTGCCGCTGCTTCACTGCCGGGCACAGCGGAGTACAAGCCCCATAGGACTGCGCATGCACGACCCCCGCTGCATTCAATCTGACATGGCTGCGGGTGTGAGACGTGCGGCCCCCCAATCTGTCCTGTGAGCCCCATTAACTAAGAAACAGGGCGCTGAGGCCGGCGTGTACTCTGCTCTCCGTACTCCTGCGCAGCGAGGGGACAGCCGCTCACTGCATTGGGTGGTCTCTTCACATGTGCACATCTCATTATGTGTCTGTGATAAAGGGGTCCGCTCGCGGGTGAGAACAAGACGCGCACCCCTGGAGTCCCTGTGAGCGGGTGAGAACAAGACGCGCACCCCCTGAGTCCCTGTGAGCGGGTGAGAACAAGCCGCGCACCCCCTGAGTCCCTGTGAGCGGGTGAGAACAAGACGCGCACCCCCTGAGTCCCTGTGAGCGGGTGAGAACAAGACGCGCCCCCTGAGTCCCTGTGAGCGTTGATGGTCACTGACCAGAGCAGCTGGGCTGAGGATGAAGGGTGCCCCCATCACAGCCGTACGCCCTACTAGGTTATCAGTTGGAATGGAACACAATGCCATGGCTAAAGATTAGGCTAAGACTAGGACTAACAAGGGGGATCCTTGGGGTGACCAGGAGACGGAGAGGCAGCCCCATGAGGACAACTGTGAAGCGTGAGTGCCTCTGCGGCGGCTCCTGGGAGCTCGGGGCGCGCAGCATCCAATTATTAGGATTATTTTCGTTTGCTTACCTGTGCTAGAAAATTGGAAGCGAGCTGCTGGTTGCTATGGGCACCGCTGTCCCTATGAAAACACACAGGTTAGCGGAGCGCAGGGAAAGAACTGTTGTCATAGGGACAGGCCTCCTGCCGGAGAGCTAATGCAGACATCGGCGACTCGGCTCACAAGGAACTTCACTAAAGAGTCTTCGACTACTTCACCAAATGTCTTCACAGGTTCTGTTAGGCCCAACTTAAAGGGAACCTGACATCACCGAGCGACCCGGTAATATATACATCCCCGAGCGACCCGGTAATATATACATCCCAGAGCGACCCGGTAATATATACATCCCAGAGCGACCCGGTAATATATACATCGCCGAGCGACCTGGTAATATATACATCGCGGAGCGACCCGGTAATATATACATCCCAGAGCGACCCGGTAATATATACATCCCCGAGCGACCCGGTAATATATACATCCCAGAGCGACCCGGTAATATATACATCCCAGAGCGACCCGGTAATATATACATCCCAGAGCGACCCGGTAATATATACATCCCCGAGCGACCCGGTAATATATACATCCCCGAGCGACCCGGTAATATATACATCCCAGAGCGACCCGGTAATATATACATCCCAGAGCGACCCGGTAATATATACATCCCAGAGCGACCCGGTAATATATACATCGCCGAGCGACCCGGTAATATATACATCGCCGAGCGACCCGGTAATATATACATCGCCGAGCGACCCGGTAATATATACATCCCAGAGCGACCCGGTAATATATACATCCCAGAGCGACCCGGTAATATATACATCCCAGAGCGACCCGGTAATATATACATCACGGAGCGGCCCGCTAATATATACATCACCGAGCGACCCGGTAATATATACATCCCAGAGCGACCCGGTAATATATACATCCCCGAGCGACCCGGTAATATATACATCCCAGAGCGACCCGGTAATATATACATCACCGAGCGACCCGGTAATATATACATCACCGAGCGACCCGGTAATATATACATCACCGAGCGACCCGGTAATATATACATCACCGAGCGACCCGGTAATATATACATCCCAGAGCGACCCGGTAATATATACATCACGGAGCGACCCGGTAATATATACATCACAGAGCGACCCGGTAATATATACATCCCAGAGCGACCCGGTAATATATACATCGCAGAGCGACCCGGTAATATATACATCGCAGAGCGACCCGGTAATATATACATCCCAGAGCGACCCGGTAATATATACATCCCAGAGCGACCCGGTAATATATACATCCCAGAGCGACCCGGTAATATATACATCCCGGAGCGGCCCGGTAATATATACATCCCGGAGCGACCCGGTAATATATACATCCCAGAGCGACCCGGTAATATATACATCCCAGAGCGACCCGGTAATATATACATCCCAGAGCGACCCGCTTATATATACATCCCAGAGCGACCCGGTAATATATACATCCCAGAGCGACCCGGTAATATATACATCCCAGAGCGACCCGCTTATATATACATCCCAGAGCGACCCGGTAATATATACATCCCAGAGCGACCCGGTAATGTATACATCACCGAGCGACCCGGTAATATATACATCCCAGAGCGACCCGGTAATGTATACATCACCGAGCGACCCGGTAATATATACATCCCAGAGCGACCCGGTAATATATACATCACGGAGCGACCCGGTAATATATACATCCCAGAGCGACCCGGTAATATATACATCCCCGAGCGACCCGGTAATATATACATCCCCGAGCGACCCGGTAATATATACATCCCCGAGCGACCCGGTAATATATACATCACCAAGCGACCCGGTAATATATACATCACCAAGCGACCCGGTAATATATACATCACAGAGCGACCCGGTAATATATACATCAACGAGCGACCCGGTAATATATACATCACCAAGCGACCCGGTAATATATACATCCCCGAGCGACCCGGTAATATATACATCGCCGAGCAACCCGGTAATATATACATCACAGAGCGACCCGGTAATATATACATCACAGAGCGACCCGGTAATATATACATCCCAGAGCGACCCGGTAATATATACATCCCAGAGCGACCCGGTAATATATACATCCCAGAGCGACCCGGTAATATATACATCCCAGAGCGACCCGGTAATATATACATCCCAGAGCGACCCGGTAATATATACATCGCAGAGCGACCCGGTAATATATACATCACAGAGCGACCCGGTAATATATACATCACAGAGCGACCCGGTAATATATACATCCCAGAGCGACCCGGTAATATATACATCGCAGAGTGACCCGGTAATATATACATCACCGAGCGACCCGGCAATATATACATCGCAGAGCGACCCGGCAATATATACATCCCAGAGCGACCCGGTAATATATACATCACCGAGCGACTCGGTAATATATACATCACCGAGCGACCCGGCAATATATACATCGCAGAGCGACCCGGCAATATATATACATCGCAGAGCGACCCGGTAATATATACATCGCCGAGCGACCCGGTAATATATACATCACCGAGCGACCCGGCAATATATACATCGCAGAGCGACCCGGCAATATATACATCGCAGAGCGACCCGGTAATATATACATCGCCGAGCGACCCGGTAATATATACATCACAGTCAGGATTTACAGGAAAAGCCTAAAACACAGAGCCTAATAATAGTCTGCCATTCCTAATCTGTAGAGGAAACTTCTCAGCCGTCATCTCATCTCATCATCACAGGCAGGATTACACTGAGAGGAGACACCTATATATAGATAACACAGGAGCCACCATTCACAATAGTCACAGCTCACCTCCTCCCCTCCCTGTACAGACAGGATTACACTGGGAGGAGACACCTATATATAGATAACACAGGAGCCACCATTCACAATAGTCACAGCTCACCTCCTCCCCTCCCTGTACAGACAGGATTACACTGAGAGGTGACACCTATATATAGTTAACACAAGAGCCACCATTCACAATAGTCACAGCTCACCTCCTCCCCTCTCTGCACAGATAGGATTACACTGAGAGGAGACACCTATATATAGATAACACAGGATCCACCATTCACAATAGTCACAGCTCACCTCCTTCCCTCCCTGTACAGACAGGATTATACTGAGAGGTGACACCTATATATAGATAACACAGGAGCCACCATTCACAATAGTCACAGCTCACCTCCTCCCCTACCTGTCCAGACAGGATTACACTGAGAGGAGACACCTATATATAGATAACACAGGATCCACCATTCACAATAGTCACAGCTCACCTCCTCCCCTCCCTGTACAGACAGGATTACACTGAGAGGAGACACCTATATATAGATAACACAGGAGCCACCATTCACAATAGTCACAGCTCACCTCCTCCCCTCTCTGTATAGACAGCATTACACTGAGAGGAGACACCTATATATAGATAACACTGGACCCACCATTCACAATAGTCACAGCTCACCTCCTCCCCTCCCTGCACAGGCAGGATTACACTGAGAGGTGACACTTATATATAGATAACACAGGAGCCACCATTCACAGTAGTCACAGCTCACCTCCTCCCCTTCCCAGGATTACACTGAGAGGTAGAATCCTAGAACAGTAGAGTTGGAAGGGTCCTCAGGGGTCATCGGGTCCAACCCCCTGCTCAGTGCAGGATCACTAAATCATCCCACACAGATGTCTGTCCGGCCTCTGAAGACTTCCATTGAAGGAGAACTCCCCACCTCCCGTGGCAACCTGCTCCACTCATTGATCCCCTCACTGTCTAATATCCAATCTGTGTCTCCTCCCTTTCAGTTTCATCCCATTGCTTCTCGTCTTTCCTTGTACAGATGAGAATAGGGCTGATCCCTCTGCACTGTGACAGCCCTTCAGATATTTGTAGACAGCTATTAAGTCTCCTCTCAGTCTTCTCTTCTGCTAAACATTCCCAGATCCTTTAACCGTTCCTCATAGGACATGATTTGCAGACTGTTCACCATCTTGGTAACTCTTCTCTGAACTTGCTCCAGTTTGTCTATGTCTTGTATAAAGTGGGGTGCCCAGAACTGGACCCAGTATTCCAGATGAGGTCTGACTAAGGAAGAGTAGAGGGGATAATGACCTCCCGTGATCTAGACTCTATGCTTCTAATACATCCCAGAATTGTGTTTGCCTTTTTGGCTGCTGCATCACATTGTTGACTCATGTTCAGTCTATGATCTAGTAGTATACCCAAGTCTTGTTCACATGTGCTGCTGCTTAGCCCAATTCCTCCCATTCTGTATGGGCTTTCTTCATTTTTCTTGCCCAGATGCATTTCTCCTTGTTAAATACCATTCTGTTAGTCGCCGACCACTGTGCAAGCTTTTCTAGATCTTTTTGAATACTCTCTCTCTTTTCTAGTGTTAGCTATCCCTCCTAGCTTTGTGTCATTGGCAAAGTTTCCCACAATTCCCTCCTCCAGATCATTTATAACAATGTTGACCAACACTGGGCCCAGGACAGAGCCTTGTGGTTCCCCACTTGATACATTCCTCCACTTGGATGTGCAGCCATTTATGACCCCTCTTTCAGTGCGATCACTCAGCCGGTTGTCTGATCATCTACTGTTCTGCCCGCAGCCCTGCATATCATCTGTGCTTTCTAGAAGGAAAAAGGTTAAAGGGGCTTTCCGGTTGTATTCTTCAGGTAGGCCAACAATGGTAGCTTGGCAGGGGTTTGGCGTCTTGGACCCCCACTGTTCGGCTATTCACTAGGCTGGTGTGCTCCTGCACTGCCCTGATTTCTGCAGGAAGCAGACAGCTCTGTTCTTAGTGTAGTGGCCAGGCTTGGTATTATAGGCCATTCACTTCAACGGTAACACTGCATGTAATATCGATCCTGGCCACCGCATTGAGAACGGAGCTGTCTGCTTCCTGCAGCTGATCAGCGGACCTTTGCTGATCTACTATTGATGACCTATCCTAAGGATTGACAGTGATTTACAACTGGACAATCCCTTTAAGGGCCAGCCTAGTGAAGATTGCGTTGTGTAACTCTTCACAGCCTGTTTACAGGATGCAGTAGTCAAGAATGACCAAAAGCATCTATCTAAGAGCACCTTCACGCTTTCACCTGTGGCAGCTGGTCTATTTCCGCTGACCAATGGAAGTACCAGAAGCGCCGGCTGCGGCACACGCTGGGTCCGAGTGCCCGACACTCGCTGTAACGGGTTTCATCCTAACCACCCATGCAGTAAAGCGATGACGGCAGATGTCCGGAGGAATCCCCAGTCACCGACACTAGTGTGCAGCTCACTAATGCCTCCCCGTTCGGACAATTATCGCCAACCTTCCGTATTACGCAAATGTGATGATGACTTTGTGACGCATTAACCATCGCCGCTCCGGATTGTTCAGTGCCGACGGGCGGGCGTCTATCTTAGGGAGTCCTTCTGATGCTCTTCCTGATCCTATATGCGGGCTTGGATCCTGAGCCTTAAAGGGATGTGCTATCTAGTTGCTGCTTTAAGGGGGTACAACGGGGGGAGGGGGGAACGGACTCTGAAAGCAGAGATCCTCAAACAGAGCGTAGCTTGGTCATTGTGCCCCTGTGGAGTGATCTGGGGGTCCCTGTTAGTGCGGACCCCAATAATAACCTAAAGATGATGCATGGCCATCTATTCAACATTGTGGTGTTACATTGTATCACTGGCACCCCCCTGACAGCTGAGCTCCCATGATGCACTGTGGGAGACATGAGCTTACTGCGCACTACACCTCCCACAATGCTCTATGCAGACCCTGACCCGGAGCGCTGACCAACGAGCCAGCAGCACTGTGAATGCAGCTCTGGAGATGGGTTGAGCATCCTGGCACCGGTGAGCTGACGCTCGGCACATCCCTTGCCTTGCAGAATGACAGAATTCCAGATTTCGCCCTTTGCGCCACTTCTCCACACGCTGCCTTGGTTCCGTCTACTGCCGATGTTATTCATTGCTGCGTTCCGCGCCATTCTACCACTATTTAAATTGTGACTACAACAATCCGTGATCGCGGCGACCGTTCTATTACCGCTATCACTAAGTGATACGTAAATCCTGCGAATCCCCTCCCCCGCCGCTGGTCATCCGCTCCAGACTGATAGAACAATTGTTTCCATGTCTTGTTGTTCTCAGAGGATTACGGAATTGGCGCGGCGCTGTATTCTAGGTGCATCTTGTGCCATGTGTTCCTCTCGCTGCGGCTCAGTAATGAGATGCGCCCCCCCCCCCCCCGCTCTCTCGGCATTTTCACATGTTCACACCTTTTTTTTCTCTAATTATTTATTTTTTTCCATCATCTGCTCCTGAATTGCTAATGAAGGTCTGTATTTAGCCTGCGACGCGTCGGCGCGGTGCTGCTCTGCTACTGGCTGCCCGGCGCTGACATCACGGGCAGCTGCTGGCTGCCTGCTTACTCCGAGCCTCCTGGATTTGCCAGGTGCATGAAGCATCGTCTGCAGGGCGCGGCGGTCGCTCTCCGTTCACGGCCGTCTGGAGATGCTATGGAAAGCACAGCTTCTCTAATTAGTTGCAATGAGACCAGAAGCCGGGATGCTGCAGGTAGGTGCTCGGCGCTGCTCCTCTCTGCTCGGCGCTGCTCCCCGCTGCTCTGCGCTGCTCCTGGGTTCTGCACTCGTGGCTCTTACTGCAATGTTTATCCACAAGACTCGCACACACAAATGACAATTTTTGCACCTTTTTGGAAAATGTTTGAAGTAATTTGTGTTTGTAGTTTTTTCTTTTGAGTGATGCAGTCCCGTCACCGCTCGCCCCGGACTGCGACACTTCTGCCGTGGGGTGTCACCGCTCGCCCCGGACTGCGACACTTCTGCCGTGGGGTGTCACCGCTCGCCCCGGACTGCGACACTTCTGCCGTGGGGTGTCACCGCTCGCCCCGGACTGCGACACTTCTGCCGTGTAGTGTCACCGCTCGCCCCGAACTGCGACACTTCTGCCGTGTAGTGTCACCGTTCGCCCTGGACTGCGACACTTCTGCCGTGGGGTGTCACCGCTCGCCCCGGACTGCGACACTTCTGCCGTGGGGTGTCACCGCTCGCCCCGGACTGCGACACTTCTGCCGTGTGATGTCACCGCTCGCCCCGGACTGCGACACTTCTGCCGTGTGATGTCACCGCTCGCCCCGGACTGCGACACTTCTGCCGCGGGGTGTCACCGTTCGCGCCGGACTGCCACCCGTCTGCCGTGCGGTGTCGCCATTCGCGCCGGACTGCGACACTCCTCTGTGCGGTGTCACCGGTCACCCCGGACTGCAACACTTCTGCCGTGCGGTGTCACCACTCGCCCCGGATTGCGACACTTCTGCCGTGTAGTGTCGCCGCTCGCCCCAGACTGCCACCCGTCTGCCGTGTAGTGTCACCGCTCGCCCCGGACTGCGACACATCTGCCATGCTGTCGCCGTTCACCCGGACTGCTGCCCGTCTGCCGTGTGGTGTCACCGCTCGCCCCGGACTGCGACACATCTGCCGTGTAGTGTCGCTGCTCGCACCGGACTGCGACACATCTGCCATGCTGTCGCCATTCACCCGGACTGCTGCTCGTCTGCCGTGTAGTGTCACCGCTCGCCCCGGACTGCGACACATCTGCCATGCTGTCGCCGTTCACCCGGACTGTCACCCGTCTGCCATGCTGTCACCGCTCGCCCGGACTGCAACACATCTGTCGTGTGCTGTCCCTGCTCGCCCCAGACTGCCGCCCGTCTGCCGTGTGCTTTCGCTGCTCGCATCGGACTGCCACTCATCTGCCATGCTGTCGTCGTTCGCCCGGACTGCCACCCGTCTGCCGTGTAGTGTCGCTGCTCGCACCGGACTGCCATGCTGTCGCCGCTCACCCGGACTGCCCCTCGTCTGCCGTACTGTCGCCGCTCGCCCGGTCTACGACCCGGACTACGTCTGGGGATGTTTTGTGTTGGATGTAGTTTCGGGGGTTCTTCTGCCCATTTGTTTCCAGTCGGACTTGTTACATTTAAATGTATAAAAAAAAGTTTTTAATTATTTATTTCCTAAATGTGCATCTTGTTAGGTGAACAGGGGGGGTGCGGGATGGGAACCCGGGGGTCTGCTGCAGGATGAAGACCCGGGGGTCTGCTGCAGGATGGGGACCCGGGGGTCTGCTGCAGGATGGGGACCCGGGGGTCTGCTGCAGGATGGGGACCCGGGGGTCTGCTGCAGGATGGGGACCCGGGGGTCTGCTGCAGGATGGGGACCCGGGGGTCTGCTGCAGGATGGGGACCCGGGGGTCTGCTGCAGGATGGGGACCCGGGGGTCTGCTGCAGGATGGGGACCCGGGGGTCTGCTGCAGGATGGGGACCCGGGGGTCTGCTGCAGGATGGGGACCCGGGGGTCTGCCGCAGTCCGTCACTTGTGCTTCTCACAGGAGAGAGATGTTTTAGTATCGGGAAAGCCGGCCGGCAGTGGTGATGCTGACCCCCAGCCTCGCTCTCCGTCTGTGGGACTAACGAGCTGACCCCCAGCCTCGCTCTCCGTCCGTGTGACTAACGAGCTGACCCCCAGCCTCGCTCTCCGTCCGTGGGACTAACGAGCTGACCCCCAGCCTCGCTCTCCGTCCGTGGGACTAACGAGCTGACCCCCAGCCTCGCTCTCCCCCCAGCCTCGCTCTCCGTCCGTGGGACTAACGAGCTGACCCCCAGCCTTGCTCTCCGTCCTGGTGACTAACGAGCTGACCCCCAGCCTCGCTCTCCGTATGACTAACGAGCTGACCCCCAGCCTCGCTCTCCGTATGACTAACGAGCTGACCCCCAGCCTCGCTCTCCGTATGACTAACGAGCTGACCCCCAGCCTCGCTCTCCGTATGACTAACGAGCTGACCCCCAGCCTCGCTCTCCGTATGACTAACGAGCTGACCCCCAGCCTCGCTCTCCGTCCTGGTGACTAACGAGCTGACCCCCAGCCTCGCTCTCCGTCCTGGTGACTAACGAGCTGACCCTCAGCCTCGCTCTCCGTCCGTGGGACTAACGAGCTGACCCCCAGCCTCGCTTCTCCGTCCGTGGGACTAACGAGCTGAACCCCAGCCTCGCTTCTCCGTCCGTGGGACTAACGAGCTGACCCCCAGCCTCGCTTCTCCGTCCGTGGGACTAACGAGCTGACCCCCAGCCTCGCTTCTCCGTCCGTGGGACTAACGAGCTGACCCCCAGCCTCGCTTCTCCGTCCGTGGGACTAACGAGCTGACCCCCAGCCTCGCTCTCCGTCCGTGGGACTAACGAGCTGACCCCCAGCCTCGCTCTCCGTCCGTGGGACTAACGAGCTGACCCCCAGCCTCGCTCTCCGTCCGTGGGACTAACGAGCTGACCCCCAGCCTCGCTCTCCGTCCGTGGGACTAACGAGCTGACCCCCAGCCTCGCTCTCCGTCCGTGGGACTAACGAGCTGACCCCCAGCCTCGCTCTCCGTCCGTGGGACTAACGAGCTGACCCCCAGCCTCGCTCTCCATCCGTGGGACTAACGAGCTGACCCCCAGCCTCGCTCTCCGTCCTGGTGACTAACGAGCTGACCCCCAGCCTCGCTCTCCGTCCGTGTGACTAACGAGCTGACCCCCAGCCTCGCTCTCCGTCCTGGTGACTGACGAGTTGACCCCCAGCCTCGCTCTCTGGCCGTGTGACTGACGAGTTGACCCCCAGCCTCGCTCTCCGTCCTGGTGACTAACGAGCTGACCCCCAGCCTCGCTCTCCGTCCTGGTGACTAACGAGCTGACCCCCAGCCTCGCTCTCCGTCCGTGTGACTAACGAGCTGACCCCCAGCCTCGCTCTCCGTCCTGGTGACTGACGAGTTGACCCCCAGCCTCGCTCTCTGGCCGTGTGACTGACGAGTTGACCCCCAGCCTCGCTCTCCGTCCTGGTGACTAACGAGCTGACCCCCAGCCTCGCTCTCCGTCCTGGTGACTAACGAGCTGACCCCCAGCCTCGCTCTCCGTCCTGGTGACTAACGAGTTGACCCCCAGCCTCGCTCTCCGGCCGTGTGACTGACGAGTTGACCCCCAGCCTCGCTCTCTGTGTGACTGACGAGTTGACCCCCAGCCTCGCTCTCTGTGTGACTGATGAGTTGACCCCCAGCCTCGCTCTCCGTGTGACTAGCGCTGACCCCCAGCCTTGCTCTCCGTGTGACTAGCGCTGACCCCCAGCCTCGCTCTCCGTGTGACTAGCGCTGACCCCCAGCCTCGCTCTCCGTGTGACTAGCGCTGACCCCCAGCCTCGCTCTCCGTGTGACTAGCGCTGACCCCCAGCCTCGCTCTCCGTGTGACTAGCGCTGACCCCCAGCCTCGCTCTCCGTGTGACTAGCGCTGACCCCCAGCCTCGCTCTCCGTGTGACTAGCGCTGACCCCCAGCCTCGCTCTCCGTGTGACTAGCGCTGACCCCCCAGCCTCGCTCTCCGTGTGACTAGCGCTGACCCCCAGCCTCGCTCTCCGTGTGACTAGCGCTGACCCCCAGCCTCGCTCTCCGTGTGACTAGCGCTGACCCCCAGCCTCGCTCTCCGTGTGACTAGCGCTGACCCCCAGCCTCGTTCTCCGTGTGACTAGCGCTGACCCCCAGCCTCGCTCTCCGTGTGACTAGCGCTGACCCCCAGCCTCGCTCTCCGTGTGACTAGCGCTGACCCCCAGCCTCGCTCTCCGTGTGACTAGCGCTGACCCCCAGCCTCGCTCTCCGTGTGACTAGCGCTGACCCCCAGCCTCGCTCTCCGTGTGACTAGCGCTGACCCCCAGCCTCGCTCTCCGTGTGACTAGCGCTGACCCCCAGCCTCGCTCTCCGTGTGACTAGCGCTGACCCCCAGCCTCGCTCTCCGTGTGACTAGCGCTGACCCCCAGCCTCGCTCTCCGTGTGACTAGCGCTGACCCCCAGCCTCGCTCTCCGTGTGACTAGCGCTGACCCCCAGCCTCGCTCTCCGTGTGACTAGCGCTGACCCCCAGCCTCGCTCTCCATGTGACTAGCGCTGACCCCCAGCCTCGCTCTCCGTGTGACTAGCGCTGACCCCCAGCCTCGCTCTCCGTGTGACTAGCGCTGACCCCCAGCCTCGCTCTCCGTGTATCTGCGGTCTTTCTCTAGTTGTTGTAGATGGGGTCTCCGTTGCGGTATCCGTGCGCCGCGGCGGCGGAGCGTTTGTTTTGCCGTCTTACTGCTTGAAGCTCCTGCCAACCCCTCGACCCGCCGGCTTGTGGCTCTTGTTTAACAGGAGATGAAAGTGTAAAGCAGACAATTACCCTGTGCTGTCAGCGCTGCGGTCGCACGCTCGCTGCTGTGAAGCCCCCCGCCGCAGGCTTTCTTCCCGCAGGGACCACCGCGGCTCCGGACCGTTGATGGAGTTATGACACGGCCGCCCGTTGATGCGGATCTCTCAGCCGCTGTTCTTGAAGTTTAACATTCTGCATGATATTTAAGGTGGTCCGGAGCGCGGCGGTCCCGCCGGTCGTCATGAGCAGCGCCTTACATCCAGGTACTCAGGGCTGGGAAGTCGTCGTTAATTAGTAATTTGATGCAGAAGTGAAGCCGTTCCGTTTTTTCCCTCAGTGTTTAGAATTGCCAATTGGGTCAGCGTCGCTCGTCCGCACGGGCCGATTGAGATGTGTGTGTCGTCCGCAGGTTGGTGCGAGAGATGCTGCGCCTGACCTCCGGCCCCCGGCCCTTCCGCTGGTGACAGGGACATGGGACGGCTTCTGTCACCTTCCAGATGGTTCATCACAACTGACCTCCTGCTCGCTGGGAAGGAGTCACCTCCTCGTTCCTCTGGGACTTCGCCTCCTCCGCACCGCCGTAGGATTCAGCAGGTAATTGAGCCCCTCTAATGACGGCATGGAGCCCCCCGGGTTCTGGGTGAGGAAGGGGTTGGTATGTGGCCTTTTAATGTCCTGTAGGGATGGGGGACTAAAAGTCTCAGCATGTCTGTAGAGTTGGCGGGTGACCGTAAGTGAAGAGCCGCGGCGAGCGGAGGAGCGGCCGGTAATTGCCCACCTCTCAGTGAGGACCCCCGAAGGGCTCGCAGACTTGGTGGGGTCCCAATGTCTCATGGCGTCTTGGGTTTATCGTAGACCGCTGTCCACAAAGTCTGATCGTAGGCGACTATTTCCACGCAGCTTTGTAGGTTTAGTGTCCATAAAAGTAAGTGAACCCCCCTGACGGCAGAGACTGGTAATGAGACCCTCCCCGGACCGCACCGTTCCTGCACCCTAATGCCCAACGTCCTGCTATTTCCCCTCGCCTGCTGGGGGTAGTAGTGCTCCACGCCGGCGGCACTGGAGGAGCGCGGCCGGATTATTAACCCTCTGACGCCGCGGCTGATATCGTAGACGTGCGCCGGGTCGCCTCTTTTGTTCTTTACCTGGATGGCACATTTTTTTGAAGCTGCAGCTAATGCTTCTCCGCTCTTGTTCCCATGGTAACAGGACCGCGCTATTGTTGAGGTCTATGTTTAGAATCCCGGCTGATACTTCATGAAAACAATTAAAGCCAGCCCCCAGTTTTCCTGAATTATAGCCCCTGACAAGTAGAGGTGGGGGAGGGGGCGTATTTGCATTTAATTTGGTGTCACTGCAGAAGTATTGGCACCCCGGACCGTTTCCAGCGTGCCAACAAGCGAGTGACTGCAGTAGATGCCATGGGAGGAGACAGGGAAGGAAGGGGTTAATCAGCGCCGGGCGCTAAAATATACGGGAACAGGGAATTGTTGTAAAGTCCTTTTTTTCAGTTTTTTTTTTTTTGTTGATTATCCAGCTGAGCGGATCCTGCGGGGTTAAAGGGCCGGCGTGCGGGACACGAAGAGTTAAACAGGAGAAGTGTCTGCGGATGGGGGGTGCAGCAGCTCAAGGGTTAAGTTGGAATCCGCCAGTAGACCCCAGGGGGTGCCAGCGGGCCGGCAGAATGTGAGATTGGTTAATTGGTGCCTATTTTAACCCCTTGTGTACTACCAGGGATTGGCCTGCTACTAGTAAGACTGGTCGCGACTGCAACAAACACCGCGGTCAGCGACGACCTCCCGCCGCCGCCGAGGGAATCATTCTGGATGGTCTTTAATCGGCGGTAGAATAACGTCTCGGTCCTGAGTGCGTTCTACATTGTGATGTAGCAGAGCCCAGTTTGGCGCTCTCATGTTACTGTAGGTATCGTTACCTCGAGCAGTCGGTGATGGGCTCGGCTCTGCTACATCGCCAGCGCCCGCTAGACTTGTGTGATGCCACTTTTGTGCCCAGTTGTAAAAATGCCATTTTTGTTTCAACATCTTCAGGTTTTGTTTCTCCTTTAACGTTTTAACGTGACCTTTCCCAATGAGGATGTCTGGTATTGTTTCCGTAAAAGACGAGCCCGACGCCATGAAGGGGTCCGAGGCCGACCTGAGCCGCTCCAGCTCCGTGGAAAACCTGAGCGCAGGGCACGAGAAAGCGGATGAGGGTTGTGGCGACGGCAAGCAGGACCCTACGGTAAGTGGCCTCGCGTGTGGCGTTCATTGTGGCGCTGCGGACACACGGCGCACAATCTGCATGGACCACGTTTGTTAGCGTTCCGCCGGCCCCCCTGCTGACTGGTTGGGGTAATCCCCTGACATTCCCGAGGTTGCAGATATGGCCGCTGTCACCAGTCGGGGTCCCACCTCGGATGGGCTTTGTTGCAGGCGCATGTTAATGAGCGAGTCTGTCATGGAGGGAGGGCCGCAGATTGTGACTCCTGGAAGCCTCAGCAGGGGCGGCGGGACGCACGGTTCGGATGTACGGACTTGTATGGTCAGAGGCTGGAGACGTGCGCCGGCGGAGGAAGTGCTGAGCGTCTCCATAATGAATGCGCTGTGTGTTACTGACTGCGCCTCGTCACGCTGGACATTAAACGCCGGGTCGATTTTCCCAAGTGATGCGTTAAAAAAAAATGTTTAAAAAATTAGTGGTATATTTTTAACTTTTCCACATCTTCAGTTTGAGAAAATCTAATCCCATTGTTAACGACTTGCAGTAAACGAACCCCCAGAGCCGGCGGGCTGAATGAGCGTGGAGCGGACGCAGCTTCCACGGATAGGGATTTTTGCCCGAACTCCGCCTTTTTGCCTAAAACCCGGCGGCCGGACGCTTGCAGTCAGCAGTGACACCTGAGACGCTGCAGGCTCCTTGTAGCGGCAGTCTTTCCTTCGGCGGCGCTCTCTGCAGGTCCCAGCATGCTCCGGGGGCCCTCCTTGTCTTCTGCATTAGTTCCATAGAATAGACTTGTGTAACTAAACTCTTTATTAACCAATAAGATGCTAAGAAGACGTCTGCTGGGAGCAGAGAGGCTGCCGGTGTGAGGGGGACACGGCGGCGCGGGGCTGTGGGATTCCTCCGGTACCGGCACTCATCATGCAGGGCTGCAGTTGATTCATCATGTCTGTCGTTTATAAACGGACCAGGCATAACTAATCGCTGTGGAGCGCCGCGCCGGATCGCTCAGTCAGAGAATGCGGGGATCGGAGGATCCCTCTAATCACATTACAGTCAATTTCTTTTCTTCACATTCGGAGAAAATAAGTTCTTCCAATCTGGCTGCGATGTTGCGGCGCGGTGACAGTGACGCGCTCAAACCTTCACTCCGCTGCTACGATTTTCCGCGTAATTACAGAAGCGTTGAGCTAGCGGCGTGTGATTGACACCGAGCCGTTTCCACCTCATTACCCCATGAGAATCTGCAGTCCGCCTGCTTCCACTGACAGGCGTTGGGCCGCACACGGTTAACACGCGTCCGGTAACGGCCCGCCGCGCTGCTTTCAGCAATCTAGTCTTGTAGCCCATAGAAGATGTAGATTTTAGGAGATGTCGGATCCTCGTGAATGAGATGCGTCGGTGTTCGGCACCATCCATGCCGGTAATAGCAGTGGGGTAAATGCAGTGACCTTGAAGCCATCACAGAAGCATCCGTGCGGCAGCGCCGGCACATGTCACTCCACCGCCCGCTATGGAGAAGGAAGCATTGAGGTTGCAGCGCCCAAAGTCACCATTTGTTGTTGTTTCTCCTGCAGCGCGGGCACCATGGAGCGCCAGCCTTATGGCGCAATATGCTGTAGAAAACCCATTTTCACACCCACTTTTAGTGGGGCTTGCACCCTCTTCTATGAGCCAAAGTAGAGAGTGGCTACAGAGAGCAGCTCTTGCCCAGGAGACCCTTCACATCCCTACTGATTTCCATGGGATCTGTGTAATATCTCATCTTTCCTGTGGTGGCGCTGCAGATTCCTCCACAGCACACAATGTGATTGCATTTGAGTCATTGATGGCGCCATTCGCACTACCCAACCTTCAAACAATCCTTGTGTTAGGCCTCGTAGGTGCGTTCCTACAGATGATGTTCTGCAGTAGTTTTGGGGCTCTGTAGGGTTTCTTGAAGCCCTTCATTTAGTATCTCCAGTGCTGTACTTCATCAGCCGCTCATGGACTAAACAGTAGATGAAGCCTTCAGTTCTCTCACATTTAAAGGGCATTTGTCATTAATATAAAACCCTTTTCCGGGTAGACTGCCCGGCCGAAGTCACGTGACCGCTGCAGCCAGTCATGGGCCCAAGCGTCACCATCCCAAACTCCAGTCATTATGGCGCCCAGGATGGCCCACTTTGGGGGGCCGAGGAGAGTTTGTTCTTATTGTTCTATTTTATGGTGGGTCAAGCAGCTGGAAATTTAGTTTGGGATTGATGACAAAACCCCTTTAAATCTTGTCTTTTACTTATAACTGTCTAAGCTTTCGGTGACGACAGGACGTGACGGCCTTTACAGCAGCTTGTAGAGGTTGTCCACTCTGAAAGGACAGATCTTCCTGATGATAATCTTCTTGCCTCTTTATCACTATGTTGCAAGGTATATTCGGAGTAGCTCAGTGAATCCGTGACCACCCCTGGCTGAATGTCCTGGTGTCAAAGGAGCACTAAGTAATGGCTGAGGGACTCTTAAACAATTTGGATAAGAAGTCAAGGACTTATTTTTGGTGGTGGGAATGTTTTACAATTGTAGGTGGAAATGCAGTATAGGGCCTGGAGAAGCCTAATGAGAGCCATTATGTCTGTTGGGCTGGAAGAACTCATGCGGCTCTTCCAGCAGTTAGGATTTGCCGTTGGTCGCTACTGTAACATTACTGCCAACACACTGAACAATATGAGCCTGGGCCCCCCGGGCCTCCGGTCTGTCAGCAGATTGTCCGCTCTGCCTGCGGTATCCAAGATTCTCAGAACGTCAGATGGTTGGCAAAAACCTACGATCAGGTGGGAGCAGCAAGTTCTTTTCCTTTTATTTTGGACTTCTGTCATCCCATTGGACAAAACTGTGGTCAACCCATGTGGCCGATAACGGAGGTCGATGCACAAGGTTGTACTTCATAGCAAATGGGGGCAGAAAGTGACTTAAAATGTATCCTTCCTTAAAAACTTGTTCAACCTTTTTTATGTGGTGAAAGATACTGTTTTGCGTTACGTGGGATTGGAAGTTATAGTGTAAAATGCCCTGAGGAATTCTAGTAATCCCTTCAGTCTTGTAAACATGACTGCAATATCCTAACCTTTATGTGACCCTAAGCAGGAGCCCGAGTGCCCATAGCATGGATCTGACCCTAAGCAGGAGCCCGAGTGCCCATAGCATGGATCTGACCCTAAGCAGGAGCCCGAGTGCCCATAGCATGGATCTGACCCTAAGCAGGAGCCCCAGTGCCCATAGCATGGATCTGACCCTAAGCAGGAGCCCGAGTGCTCATAGCATGGATCTGACCCTAAGCAGGAGCCCCAGTGCCCATAGCATGGCTCTGACCCAAAGCAGGAGCCCGAGTGCCCATAGCATGGCTCTGACCCTAAGCAGAAGCCCGAGTGCCCATAGCATGGATCTGACCTTAAGCAGGAGCCCCAGTGCCCATAGCATGGCTCTGACCCTAAGCGGGAGCCCGAGTGCCCATAGCATGGCTCTGACCCTAAGCAGGAGCCCGAGTGCCCATAGCATGGCTCTGACCCTAAGCAGGAGCCCGAGTGCCCATAGCATGGCTCTGACCCTAAGCAGGAGCCCCAGTGCCCATAGCATGGCTCTGACCCTAACCAGGAGCCCCAGTGGCCATAGCATGGCTCTGACCCTAAGCAGGAGCCCGAGTGCGGATAGCATGGCTCTGACCCTAAGCAGGAGCCCGAGTGCCCATAGCATGGCTCTGACCCTAAGCAGGAGCCCGAGTGCCCATAGCATGGCTCTGACCCTAAGCAGGAGCCCGAGTGCCCATAGCATGGCTCTGACCCTAAGCAGGAGCCCGAGTGCCCATAGCATGGCTCTGACCCTAAGCAGGAGCCCCAGTGCCCATAGCATGGATCTGACCCTAAGCAGGAGCCCCAGTGCCCATAGCATGGATCTGACCCTAAGCAGGAGCCCCAGTGCCCATAGCATGGATCTAACCCTAAGCAGGAGCCCCAGTGCCCATAGCATGGATCTAACCCTAAGCAGGAGCCCCAGTGCCCATAGCATGGATCTAACCCTAAGCAGGAGCCCGAGTGCCCATAGCATGGATCTAACCCTAAGCAGGAGCCCGAGTGCCCATAGCATGGATCTGACCCTAAGCAGGAGCCCGAGTGCCCATAGCATGGATCTGACCCTAAGCAGGAGCCCGAGTGCCCATAGCATGGATCTGACCCAAAGCAGGAGCCCGAGTGCCCATAGCATGGCTCTGACCCTAAGCGGGAGCCCGAGCGCCCATAGCATGGCTCTGACCCTAAGCGGGAGCCCGAGCGCCCATAGCATGGCTCTGACCCTAAGCGGGAGTCCGAGTGCCCATAGCTTGGCTCTGACCCTAAGCAGGAGCCCGAGTGCCCGTAGCATGGCTCTGACCCTAAGCAGGAGTCCGAGTGCCCGTAGCATGGCTCTGACCCTAAGCGGAAGCCCGAGTGCCCATAGCATGGCTCTGACCCTAAGCAGGAGCCCGAGTGCCCATAGCATGGCTCTGACCCTAAGCGGGAGCCCGAGTGCCCATAGCATGGCTCTGACCCTAAGCGGGAGCCCGAGTGCCCATAGCATGGCTCTGACCCTAAGCGGGAGCCCGAGTGCCCATAGCATGGCTCTGACCCTAAGCGGGAGCCCGAGTGCCCATAGCATGGCTCTGACCCTAAGCGGGAGCCCGAGTGCCCATAGCATGGCTCTGACCCTAAGCGGGAGCCCGAGTGCCCATAGCATGGCTCTGACCCTAAGCAGGAGCCCGAGTGCCCATAGCATGGATCTGACCCAAAGCAGGAGCCCGAGCGCCCATAGCATGGCTCTGACCCTAAGCGGGAGCCCGAGCGCCCATAGCATGGCTCTGACCCTAAGCGGGAGCCCGAGTGCCCGTAGCATGGCTCTGACCCTAAGCGGGAGTCCGAGTGCCCGTAGCATGGCTCTGACCCTAAGCGGAAGCCCGAGTGCCCATAGCATGGCTCTGACCCTAAGCGGGAGCCCGAGTGCCCATAGCATGGCTCTGACCCTAAGCGGGAGCCCGAGTGCCCATAGCATGGCTCTGACCCTAAGCGGGAGCCCGAGTGCCCATAGCATGGCTCTGACCCTAAGCGGGAGCCCGAGTGCCCATAGCATGGCTCTGACCCTAAGCGGGAGCCGGAGTGCCCATAGCATGGCTCTGACCCTAAGCGGGAGCCGGAGTGCCCATAGCATGGCTCTGACCCTAAGCGGGAGCCGGAGTGCCCATAGCATGGCTCTGACCCTAAGCGGGAGCCGGAGTGCCCATAGCATGGCTCTGACCCTAAGCGGGGAGCCCGAGTGCCCATAGCATGGCTCTGACCCTAAGCGGGGAGCCCGAGTGCCCATAGCATGGCTCTGACCCTAAGCGGGAGCCCGAGTGCCCATAGCATGGCTCTGACCCTAAGCGGGAGCCCGAGTGCCCATAGCATGGCTCTGACCCTAAGCGGGAGCCCGAGTGCCCATAGCATGGCTCTGACCCTAAGCGGGAGCCCGAGTGCCCATAGCATGGCTCTGACCCTAAGCGGGAGCCCGAGTGCCCATAGCATGGCTCTGACCCTAAGCGGGAGCCCGAGTGCCCATAGCATGGCTCTGACCCTAAGCGGGAGCCCGAGTGCCCATAGCATGGCTCTGACCCTAAGCGGGAGCCCGAGTGCCCATAGCATGGCTCTGACCCTAAGCGGGAGCCCGAGTGCCCATAGCATGGCTCTGACCCTAAGCGGGAGCCCGAGTGCCCATAGCATGGCTCTGACCCTAAGCGGGAGCCCGAGTGCCCATAGCATGGCTCTGACCCTAAGCGGGAGCCCGAGTGCCCATAGCATGGCTCTGACCCTAAGCGGGAGCCCGAGTGCCCATAGCATGGCTCTGTCCCTAAGCGGGAGCCCGAGTGCCCATAGCATGGCTCTGTCCCTAAGCGGGAGCCCGAGTGCCCATAGCATGGCTCTGACCCTAAGCGGGAGCCCGAGTGCCCATAGCATGGCTCTGACCCTAAGCGGGAGCCCGAGTGCCCATAGCATGGCTCTGACCCTAAGCGGGAGCCCGAGTGCCCATAGCATGGCTCTGACCCTAAGCGGGAGCCCGAGTGCCCATAGCATGGCTCTGACCCTAAGCGGGAGCCCGAGTGCCCATAGCATGGCTCTGACCCTAAGCGGGAGCCCGAGTGCCCATAGCATGGCTCTGACCCTAAGCGGGAGCCCGAGTGCCCATAGCATGGCTCTGACCCTAAGCGGGAGCCCGAGTGCCCATAGCATGGCTCTGACCCTAAGCGGGAGCCCGAGTCCCCATAGCATGGCTCTGACCCTAAGCGGGAGCCCGAGTGCCCATAGCATGGCTCTGACCCTAAGCGGGAGCCCGAGTGCCCATAGCATGGCTCTGACCCTAAGCGGGAGCCCGAGTGCCCATAGCATGGCTCTGACCCTAAGCGGGAGCCCGAGTGCCCATAGCATGGCTCTGACCCTAAGCGGGAGCCCGAGTGCCCATAGCATGGCTCTGACCCTAAGCGGGAGTCCGAGTGCCCATAGCATGGATCTTACCTGCCAGAGATATTGTTAGTTGCAGGAAATGTTCCTGGAAATGTTCCTTCTGACTTTTACGGGAACCTTAAACATGGCATGTGGATACAGCCTTGTACTACTGAGTATCTGCAGCTGCATGTAGATCGGCCGAGCCGCTGCTTGTAGGACTTCTGATAACCCAAAATATTGACTTACGTAGCATGACATTGCCTTCAGGCCTGAGCAGTGGATGTTACCATGTCATGTCTACAGGAGGCGCCAGACCCTCAGTCACTATGTCATGTCTACAGGAGGCGCCAGACCCTCAGTCACTATGTCATGTCTACAGGAGGCGCCAGACCCTCAGTCACTATGTCATGTCTACAGGAGGCGCCAGACCCTCAGTCACTATGTCATGTCTACAGGAGGCGCCAGACCCTCAGTCACTATGTCATGTCTACAGGAGGCGCCAGACCCTCAGTCACTATGTCATGTCTACAGGAGGCGCCAGACCCTCAGTCACTATGTCATGTCTACAGGAGGCGCCAGACCCTCAGTCACTAAGTCATGTCTACAGGAGGCGCCAGACCCTCAGTCACCATGTCATGTCTACAGGAGGCGCCAGACCCTCAGTCACCATGTCATGTCTACAGGAGGCGCCAGACCCTCAGTCACCATGTCATGTCTACAGGAGGCGCCAGACCCTCAGTCACCATGTCATGTCTACAGGAGGCGCCAGACCCTCAGTCACCATGTCATGTCTACAGGAGGCGCCAGACCCTCAGTCACCATGTCATGTCTACAGGAGGCGCCAGACCCTCAGTCACCATGTCATGTCTACAGGAGGCGCCAGACCCTCAGTCACCATGTCATGTCTACAGGAGGCGCCAGACCCTCAGTCACCAAGTCATGTCTACAGGAGGCGCCAGACCCTCAGTCACCATGTCATGTCTACAGGAGGCGCCAGACCCTCAGTCACCATGTCATGTCTACAGGAGGCGCCAGACCCTCAGTCACCATGTCATGTCTGGGTGGGGGTAGGGGAGAACCAGTAGGTTGGCTCTTATCAGTTTGATCCTTAGATCTCCTTCGACACCCTTGGGTCTTACCAACGCCGTCCAGCCAACCTATATATTCTTCCATCTGGAAGTTCTTACTAATGGTTGAGTTCTACATCTTTGTCTTCCCATGGTTCCTGCAGGAAGCTTCATGGGGGTTCTGCTCTGAGACCTTTCCTGGGTGACGGGATACAGAATGTTGGCGTTCTCTAGGCTCCATAGATGATGAAGAGGACTTCCAGCCGAGTCTTTATTTTGTCCATCTGAGCTGTAGATTATGAGATATGGAGCCTCTTAAAGAGTCACCTGAAGATTTTACATTTTTTGTTAAATTATTTTCTGCTTGAGTCGGTTCATTTTTTGGTTGGTGTTTGTTAACTGTTTTTATCTTCAGGTTTTGTGTTTAGTGCAAATTGCTTTAAAATAAATGAAATAAAAAAATTCTGAGCAAAAATGAGATTAATCAAAGGGATTGGGATCTGCCTGAAGCGGCGCGGGGATTGGGATCTGCCTGAAGCGGCGCGGGGATTGGGATCTGCCTGAAGCGGCGCGGGGATTGGGATCTGCCTGAAGCGGCGCGGGGATTGGGATCTGCCTGAAGCGGCGCGGGGATTGGGATCTGCCTGAAGCGGCGCCGGGATTGGGATCTGCCTGAAGCGGCGCGGGGATTGGGATCTGCCTGAAGCGGCGCGGGGAGCGGGATCTGCCTGAAGCGGCGCGGGGAGCGGGATCTGCCTGAAGCGGCGCGGGGAGCGGGATCTGCCTGAAGCGGCGCGGGGAGCGGGATCTGCCTGAAGCGGCGCGGGGAGCTAGATCTGCCTGAAGCGGCGCGGGGAGCGGGATCTGCCTGAAGCGGCGCGGGGAGCGGGATCTGCCTGAAGCGGCGCGGGGAGCGGGATCTGCCTGAAGCGGCGCGGGGAGCGGGATCGGGCTGAAGCGGCGCGGGGAACGGGATCGGCCTGAAGCGGCGCGGGGATCAGGATCTGCCTGAAGCGGTGCGGGGATCAGGCTGAAGATGGCTTGTCTTTGACATTCCATTTTTCACAGTAATATCGGGAAGGATATGCAGATTGTCAGCGCAGCTCCTGGAATTAGTTCAGGCTGATCTGAGACATTCATCACTCTCTCCTTCCATCCTGCGTCGTTCATAGAGAGACAGACCAAGGGAATAATTGGGACACATCTGAATACCATGCGGCGCTGCCAGAGTCTGCAGCGCTGCGCCAACACGACTTAGTATTTCCATGTAGCGCCATCGCTGTAATCTAGGGACGTGGAAACAAAAACTCAGCTAATTTGTCTGCAGGCAGATCCCTCAGGGTGGAGGGGAATAGAGGCAATGTCCCAGTCGCGTCGGGGGGCTCAGCGGGGCGTCGCTTTGGGGGGGTCATCGGGCCGTCGCGTCGGGGGGGGGGGGGGAGGTCAGCGGGCCGTCGGGGGTCAGTGGGGCGTCAGCCGGCCGTCGTGTCCGGGGGGTCAGCGGGGCGTCGTGTCCGGGGGGTCAGCGGGGCGTCGTGCCCGGGAGTCAGCCGGCCGTCGTGTCCGGTCCCGGTGTTTTTATTACAAGGTCATTTTAAATCTGTAGGGTTTTCCCACATTGCCTCGGTCAGCCCAATGACCCGCAGACTGGAGCCGCAGAGGACGAGGCTTTTTCTTCTTTTATCGGGGCCACAATGTCTGTTATTACAGTGCGCTATTGGGCTTTTGTCTTGGTAATTGTTACTGAAGGCCGTGATTTAAAGGGGTTGTCCCGCGCCAAAACGGGTTTTTGTTTTTTTTCAACCCCCCCCCCCCCCCGGTCGGCGCGAGACAACCCCGATGCAGGGAGGTAAAGAAAGCTTACCGGAGCGCTTACCTTAATCCCCGCGCTCCGGTGACTTCAATACTTACTGCTGAAGATGGCCGCCGGGATCCTCTGTCTCCGTGGACCGCAGCTCTTCTGTGCGGTCCATTGCCGATTCCAGCCTCCTGATTGGCTGGAATCGGCACGTGACGGGGCGGAGCTACACGGAGCCTGCATTCTGCACGAGCGGCTCCATAGAAGACTGCAGAAGACCCGGACTGCGCAAGCGCGGCTAATTTGGCCATCGGAGGGCGAAAATTAGTCGGCTCCATGGGAACGAGGACGCTAGCAACGGAGCAGGTAAGTATAAAACTTTTTATAACTTCTGTATGGCTCATAATTAATGCACAATGTACATTACAAAGTGCATTATTATGGCCATACAGAAGTGTATAGACCCACTTGCTGCCGCGGGACAACCCCTTTAAGTAGCGAGGCTTCTTCCTCTCACATCCTGACGGTCCGCGTTGTTTCCGCGCTGCAGCCAGACTAGACAGGCGGGTGTTTTTCGGCTCTTGTTGTGTTTTTAGTTAATGTGTTGCCTTTATAAGCAGACACTGAGTGATTGAGCGGCTGCTGGTCGTTGTGATTAATGAGCGGGGCTTCTGCTCGTGTCCCGGCGGAGCAGGCCAGCGATCTGAGGTTCGGCTGTGCTTGTGATCGAGCTGCATTAGGCACACTCATTTAGCGTGTAGTCTTGTTCCTTCTGTATGTGGTCGCTCCCTGTACATCGGCTCCTACGTCTCCCGCCCCGGCGTTCTCCTAATTCCATCTCTTGTTCCTTCTGTATGTGGTCGCTCCCTGTACATCGGCTCCTACGTCTCCCGGCCCCCGGCGTTCTCCTAATTCCATCCCTTGTTCCTTCTGCATGTGGTCGCTCCCTGTACATCGGCTCCTACGTCTCCCGACCCCGGCGTTCTCCTAATTCCATCTCTTGTTCCTTCTGTATGTGGTCGCTCCCTGTACATCGGCTCCTACGTCTCCCGACCCCGGCGTTCTCCTAATTCCATCCCTTGTTCCTTCTGTATGTGGCCGCTCCCTGTACATTGGCTCCTACGTCTCCCGACCCCGGCGTTCTCCTAATTCCATCCCTTGTTCCTTCTGTATGTGGCCGCTCCCTGTACATTGGCTCCTACGTCTCCCGACCCCGGCGTTCTCCTAATTCCATCCCTTGTTCCTTCTGTATGTGGTCGCTCCCTGTACATCGGCTCCAACGTCTCCCGACCCCGGCGTTCTCCTAATTCCATCTCTTGTTCCTTCTGTATGTGGTCGCTCCCTGTACATCGGCTCCTACGTCCCCCCACCCCGGCGTTCTCCTAATTCCATCTCTTGTTCCTTCTGTACGTGGTCGCTCCCTGTACATCGGCTCCTACGTCTCCCCACCGCGGCGTTCTCCTAATTCCATCTCTTGTTCCTTCTGTATGTGGCCGCTCCCTGTACATCGGCTCCAACGTCTCCCGACCCCGGTGTTCTCCTAATTCCATCCCTTGTTCCTTCTGTATGTGGTCGCTCCCTGTATATCGGCTCCTACGTCTCCCCACCCCGGCGTTCTCCTAATTCCATCTCTTGTTCCTTCTGCATGTGGTAGCTCCCTGTACATCGGCTCCTACATCTCCCCACCCCGGCGTTCTCCTAATTCCATCTCGTTCCTTCTGTATGTGGTCGCTCCCTGTACATCGGCTCCTACGTCCCCCCCACCCCGGCGTTCCCCTAATTCCATCTCTTGTTCCTTCTGTATGTGGTCGCTCCCTGTAAATCGGCTCCTACGTCTCCCGACCCCGACGTTCTCCTAATTCCATCCCTTGTTCCTTCTGTATGTGGTCGCTCCCTGTACATCGGCTCCTACGTCTCCCGACCCCGGCGTTCTCCTAATTCCATCCCTTGTTCCTTCTGTATGTGGCCGCTCCCTGTACATGGGCTCCTACGTCTCCCCACCCCGGCGTTCTCCTAATTCCATCCCTTGTTCCTTCTGTATGTGGCCGCTCCCTGTACATGGGCTCCTACGTCTCCCCACCCCGGCGTTCTCCTATTTCCATCCCTTGTTCCTTCTGCATGTGGTCGCTCCCTGTACATCGGCTCCTATGTCTCCCCACCCCGGCATTCTACTAATTCCATCCCTTGTTCCTTCTGCATGTGGTCGCTCCCTGTACATCGGCTCCTACGTCTCCCCACCCCGGCGTTCTCCTAATTCCATCCCTTGTTCCTTCTGTATGTGGTCGCTCCTTGTACATCGGCTCCTACGTCTCCCGACCCCGGCGTTCTCCTAATTCCATCTCTTGTTCTTTCTGTATGTGGTCGCTCCCTGTACATCGGCTCCTACGTCTCCCAACCCCGGCGTTCTCCTAATTCCATCTCTTGTTCCTTCTGTATGTGGTCGCTCCCTGTACATCGGCCCCTACGTCTCCCAACCCCGGCGTTCTCCTAATTCCATCCCTTGTTCCTTCTGCATGTGGTCGCTCCCTGTACATCGGCTCCTACGTCTCCCGACCCCGGCGTTCTCCTAATTCCATCTCTTGTTCCTTCTGTATGTGGTCGCTCCCTGTACATCGGCTCCTACGTCTCCCGACCCCGGCGTTCTCCTAATTCCATCCCTTGTTCCTTCTGTATGTGGCCGCTCCCTGTACATTGGCTCCTATGTCTCCCGACCCCGGCGTTCTCCTAATTCCATCCCTTGTTCCTTCTGTATGTGGCCGCTCCCTGTACATTGGCTCCTACGTCTCCCGACCCCGGCGTTCTCCTAATTCCATCCCTTGTTCCTTCTGTATGTGGTCGCTCCCTGTACATCGGCTCCAACGTCTCCCGACCCCGGCGTTCTCCTAATTCCATCTCTTGTTCCTTCTGTATGTGGTCGCTCCCTGTACATCGGCTCCTACGTCCCCCCACCCCGGCGTTCTCCTAATTCCATCTCTTGTTCCTTCTGTACGTGGTCGCTCCCTGTACATCGGCTCCTACGTCTCCCCACCGCGGCGTTCTCCTAATTCCATCTCTTGTTCCTTCTGTATGTGGCCGCTCCCTGTACATCGGCTCCAACGTCTCCCGACCCCGGCGTTCTCCTAATTCCATCCCTTGTTCCTTCTGTATGTGGTCGCTCCCTGTATATCGGCTCCTACGTCTCCCCACCCCGGCGTTCTCCTAATTCCATCTCTTGTTCCTTCTGCATGTGGTAGCTCCCTGTACATCGGCTGCTACATCTCCCCACCCCGGCGTTCTCCTAATTCCATCTCTTGTTCCTTCTGTATGTGGTCGCTCCCTGTACATCGGCTCCTACGTCCCCCCACCCCGGCGTTCCCCTAATTCCATCTCTTGTTCCTTCTGTATGTGGTCGCTCCCTGTAAATCGGCTCCTACGTCTCCCGACCCCGACGTTCTCCTAATTCCATCCCTTGTTCCTTCTGTATGTGGTCGCTCCCTGTACATCGGCTCCTACGTCTCCCGACCCCGGCGTTCTCCTAATTCCATCCCTTGTTCCTTCTGTATGTGGCCGCTCCCTGTACATGGGCTCCTACGTCTCCCCACCCCGGCGTTCTCCTAATTCCATCCCTTGTTCCTTCTGTATGTGGCCGCTCCCTGTACATGGGCTCCTACGTCTCCCCACCCCGGCGTTCTCCTATTTCCATCCCTTGTTCCTTCTGCATGTGGTCGCTCCCTGTACATCGGCTCCTACGTCTCCCCACCCCGGCGTTCTACTAATTCCATCCCTTGTTCCTTCTGCATGTGGTCGCTCCCTGTACATCGGCTCCTACGTCTCCCCACCCCGGCGTTCTCCTAATTCCATCCCTTGTTCCTTCTGTATGTGGTCGCTCCCTGTACATCGGCTCCTACGTCTCCCGACCCCGGCGTTCTCCTAATTCCATCTCTTGTTCCTTCTGTATGTGGTCGCTCCCTGTACATCGGCTCCTACGTCTCCCGACCCCGGCGTTCTCCTAATTCCATCCCTTGTTCCTTCTGTATGTGGTCGCTCCCTGTACATTGGCTCCTACATCTCCCCACCCCGGCATTCTCCTAATTCCATCCCTTGTTCCTTCTGTATGTGGTCGCTCCCTGTACATCGGCTCCTACGTCTCTCCACCCCGGCGTTCTCCTAATTCCATCCCTTGTTCCTTCTGTATGTGGTCGCTCCCTGTACATTGGCTCCTACGTCTCCCCACCCCGGCGTTCTCCTAATTCCATCCCTTGTTCCTTCTGTATGTGGTCGCTCCCTGTACATCGGCTCCAACGTCTCCCCACCGAGGCGTTCTCCTAATTCCATCCCTTGTTCCTTCTGTATGTGGTCGCTCCCTGTACATCGGCTCCTACGTCTCCCGACCCCGGCGTTCTCCTAATTCCATCCCTTGTTCCTTCTGTATGTGGTCGCTCCCTGTACATCGGCTCCTACGTCTCCCGACCCCGGCGTTCTCCTAATTCCATCCCTTGTTCCTTCTGTATGTGGTCGCTCCCTGTACATCGGCTCCTACGTCTCCCCACCCCGGCGTTCTCCTAATTCCATCCCTTGTTCCTTCTGTATGTGGTCGCTCCCTGTACATCGGCTCCTACGTCTCCCGACCCCGGCGTTCTCCTAATTCCATCCCTTGTTCCTTCTGTATGTGGTCGCTCCCTTTACATCGGCTCCTACGTCTCCCCGACCCCGGCGTTCTCCTAATTCCATCTCTTGTTCCTTCTGTATGTGGTCGCTCCCTGTACATCGGCTCCTACGTCTCCCAACCCCGGCGTTCTCCTAATTCCATCCCTTGTTCCTTCTGTATGTGGTCGCTCCCTGTACATCGGCTCCTACGTCTCCCAACCCCGGCGTTCTCCTAATTCCATCCCTTGTTCCTTCTGTATGTGGCCGCTCCCTGTACATCGGCTCCTACGTCTCCCGACCCGGCGTTCTCCTAATTCCATCTCTTGTTCCTTCTGTATGTGGTCGCTCCCTGTACAGCGGCTCCTACGTCTCCCCACCCCGGCGTTCTCCTAATTCCATCCCTTGTTCCTTCTGTATGTGGTCGCTCCCTGTACATCGGCTCCTACGTCTCCCCACCCCGGCGTTCTCCTAATTCCATCCCTTGTTCCTTCTGTATGTGCTCGCTCCCTGTACATCGGCTCCTACGTCTCCCCACCCCGGCGTTCTCCTAATTCCATCCCTTGTTCCTTCTGTATGTGGTCGCTCCCTGTACATCGGCTCCTACGTCTCCCGACCCCGGCGTTCTCCTAATTCCATCCCTTGTTCCTTCTGTATGTGGTCGCTCCCTGTACATCGGCTCCTACGTCTCCCCACCCCGGCGTTCTCCTAATTCCATCTCTTGTTCCTTCTGTATGTGGTCGCTCCCTGTACATCGGCTCCTACGTCTCCCGACCCCGGCGTTCTCCTAATTCCATCCCTTGTTCCTTCTGTATGTGGTCGCTCCCTGTACATCGGCTCCTACGTCTCCCGACCCCGGCGTTCTCCTAATTCCATCTCTTATTCCTTCTGTATGTGGTCGCTCCCTGTACATCGGCTCCTACGTCTCCCGACCCCGGCGTTCTCCTAATTCCATCCCTTGTTCCTTCTGCATGTGGTCGCTCCCTGTACATCGGCTCCTACGCCTCCCGACCCCGGCGTTCTCCTAATTCCATCCCTTGTTCCTTCTGTATGTGGTCGCTCCCTGTACATTGGCTCCTACGTCTCCCCACCCCGGCGTTCTCCTAATTCCATCCCTTGTTCCTTCTGTATGTGGTCGCTCCCTGTACATCGGCTCCTACGTCTCCCGACCGCGGCGTTCTCCTAATTCCATCCCTTGTTCCTTCTGTATGTGGTCGCTCCCTGTACATCGGCTCCTACGTCTCCCGACCCCGGCGTTCTCCTAATTCCATCCCTTGTTCCTTCTGTATGTGGTCGCTCCCTGTACATCGGCTCCTACGTCTCCCGACCCCGGCGTTCTCCTAATTCCATCCCTTGTTCCTTCTGTATGTGGTCGCTCCCTTTACATCGGCTCCTACGTCTCCCCGACCCCGGCGTTCTCCTAATTCCATCCCTTGTTCCTTCTGTATGTGGTCGCTCCCTGTACATCGGCTCCTACGTCTCCCCACCCCGGCGTTCTCCTAATTCCATCCCTTGTTCCTTCTGTATGTGGTCGCTCCCTGTACATCGGCTCCTACGTCTCCCGACCCCGGCGTTCTCCTAATTCCATCCCTTGTTCCTTCTGTATGTGGTCGCTCCCTTTGCATCGGCTCCTACATCTCCCCGACCCCGGCGTTCTCCTAATTCCATCTCTTGTTCCTTCTGTATGTGGTCGCTCCCTGTACATCGGCTCCTACGTCTCCCAACCCCGGCGTTCTCCTAATTCCATCCCTTGTTCCTTCTGTATGTGGTCGCTCCCTGTACATCGGCTCCTACGTCTCCCGACCCCGGCGTTCTCCTAATTCCATCCCTTGTTCCTTCTGTATGTGGTCGCTCCCTTTACATCGGCTCCTACGTCTCCCCACCCCGGCGTTCTCCTAATTCCATCCCTTGTTCCTTCTGTATGTGGTCGCTCCCTGTACATCGGCTCCTACGTCTCCCGACCCCGGCGTTCTCCTAATTCCATCCCTTGTTCCTTCTGTATGTGGTCGCTCCCTTTACATCGGCTCCTACGTCTCCCCGACCCCGGCGTTCTCCTAATTCCATCTCTTGTTCCTTCTGTATGTGGTCGCTCCCTGTACATCGGCTCCTACGTCTCCCCTCCCCGGCGTTCTCCTAATTCCATCCCTTGTTCCTTCTGTATGTGGTCGCTCCCTGTACATCGGCTCCAACGTCTCCCCACCCCGGCGTTCTCCTAATTCCATCCCTTGTTCCTTCTGTATGTGGTCGCTCCCTGTACATCGGCTCCTACGTCTCCCCACCCCGGCGTTCTCCTAATTCCATCCCTTGTTCCTTCTGTATGTGGTCGCTCCCTGTACATCGGCTCCTACGTCTCCCCACCCCGGCGTTCTCCTAATTCCATCTCTTGTTCCTTCTGTATGTGGTCGCTCCCTGTACATCGGCTCCTACGTCTCCCGACCCCGGCGTTCTCCTAATTCCATCCCTTGTTCCTTCTGTATGTGGTCGCTCCCTGTACATCGGCTCCTACGTCTCCCGACCCCGGCATTCTCCTAATTCCATCTCTTATTCCTTCTGTATGTGGTCGCTCCCTGTACATCGGCTCCTACGTCTCCCGACCCCGGCGTTCTCCTAATTCCATCCCTTGTTCCTTCTGCATGTGGTCGCTCCCTGTACATCGGCTCCTACGCCTCCCGACCCCGGCGTTCTCCTAATTCCATCCCTTGTTCCTTCTGTATGTGGTCGCTCCCTGTACATTGGCTCCTACGTCTCCCCACCCCGGCGTTCTCCTAATTCCATCCCTTGTTCCTTCTGTATGTGGTCGCTCCCTGTACATCGGCTCCTACGTCTCCCGACCCCGGCGTTCTCCTAATTCCATCCCTTGTTCCTTCTGTATGTGGTTGCTCCCTGTACATCGGCTCCTACGTCTCCCGACCCCGGCGTTCTCCTAATTCCATCCCTTGTTCCTTCTGTATGTGGTCGCTCCCTGTACATCGGCTCCTACGTCTCCCCACCCCGGCGTTCTCCTAATTCCATCCCTTGTTCCTTCTGTATGTGGTCGCTCCCTGTACATCGGCTCCTACGTCTCCCGACCCCGGCGTTCTCCTAATTCCATCCCTTGTTCCTTCTGTATGTGGTCGCTCCCTTTACATCGGCTCCTACGTCTCCCCGACCCCGGCGTTCTCCTAATTCCATCTCTTGTTCCTTCTGTATGTGGTCGCTCCCTGTACATCGGCTCCTACGTCTCCCAACCCCGGCGTTCTCCTAATTCCATCCCTTGTTCCTTCTGTATGTGGTCGCTCCCTGTACATCGGCTCCTACGTCTCCCAACCCCGGCGTTCTCCTAATTCCATCCCTTGTTCCTTCTGTATGTGGCCGCTCCCTGTACATCGGCTCCTACGTCTCCCGACCCGGCGTTCTCCTAATTCCATCTCTTGTTCCTTCTGTATGTGGTCGCTCCCTGTACATCGGCTCCTACGTCTCCCCACCCCGGCGTTCTCCTAATTCCATCCCTTGTTCCTTCTGTATGTGGTCGCTCCCTGTACATCGGCTCCTACGTCTCCCCACCCCGGCGTTCTCCTAATTCCATCCCTTGTTCCTTCTGTATGTGGTCGCTCCCTGTACATCGGCTCCTACGTCTCCCCACCCCGGCGTTCTCCTAATTCCATCTCTTGTTCCTTCTGTATGTGGTCGCTCCCTGTACATCGGCTCCTACATCTCCCGACCCCGGCGTTCTCCTAATTCCATCCCTTGTTCCTTCTGTATGTGGTCGCTCCCTGTACATCGGCTCCTACGCCTCCCGACCCCGGCGTTCTCCTAATTCCATCCCTTGTTCCTTCTGTATGTGGTCGCTCCCTGTACGTCGGCTCCTACGTCTCCCCACCCCGGCGTTCTCCTAATTCCATCCATTGTTCCTTCTGTATGTGGTCGCTCCCTGTACATCGGCTCCTACGTCTCCCGACCCCGGCGTTCTCCTAATTCCATCCCTTGTTCCTTCTGTATGTGGTCGCTCCCTGTAGATCGGCTCCTACGTCTCCCGACCCCGGCGTTCTCCTAATTCCATCCCTTGTTCCTTCTGTTTGTGGTCGCTCCCTGTACATCGGCTCCTACGTCTCCCGACCGCGGCGTTCTCCTAATTCCATCCCTTGTTCCTTCTGTATGTGGTCGCTCCCTGTACATCGGCTCCTACGTCTCCCGACCCCGGCGTTCTCCTAATTCCATCCCTTGTTCCTTCTGTATGTGGTCGCTCCCTGTACATCGGCTCCTACGTCTCCCGACCCCGGCGTTCTCCTAATTCCATCCCTTGTTCCTTCTGTATGTGGTCGCTCCCTGTACATCGGCTCCTACGTCTCCCCACCCCGGCGTTCTCCTAATTCCATCCCTTGTTCCTTCTGTATGTGGTCGCTCCCTGTACATCGGCTCCTACGTCTCCCGACCCCGGCGTTCTCCTAATTCCATCTCTTGTTCCTAATCTTTTTAGCGTTCAGTCCAGCCTTTGGGGCAAACTGGGAAGCGGTCCAAGGTATAGTAGCTTGCTCGTTGCATGGTTAGTGGTTGTGTTTCTTGTGGTTGAATGCACATTGTTGTTTCTGCCTTTGTTGCGGCTGCACTTTTTAAAACATTTATATTCTTTTAATTTTTTATAGCTTTTGCATTTTTTGAGTGCTTTTTTTGAAATGTACCGCTTCTGGATTGCGCGGTCTGTGCGGTCTGTGCGGGCTGTGCGGGCTGTGCGGGCTGCGGTCTGTGCGCTCTGTGCGCTCTGTGCGGGCTGCGCGGTCTGTGCGGGCTGCGCCGGTCTGCGCGGTCTGCGCGGGCTGCGCGGGCTGTGCGGGCTGTGCGGGCTGTGCGGGCTGTGCGGTCTGTGCGGGCTGTGCGGTCTGCATCACCAGCACAGATACACAAACCCTTTTTACAAACCCGAATTGATGTTCTTTTGTAACTCCCTTTTTCTTTAGTCAAGTTCCAAGTTGAAGTTAGTGCGGAGCCTGGCCGTGTGTGAAGAGTCGCCGCCCCCCTCCGCAGCGCACACCCCCGTGGACTTCCAGGTAAACAATGTTGCCATTAGTGGGTTATTGTGGGAGCTCCTTTTTGCAGGTCCCCCTACATCTCCTCCTCTTATAACTCCTGTCGCCGGTTTATATCTCTACAATGCAGACTTCCTGTTCCAGGTCTCTCGTGCCGCTGTCCGTCTGCTCCTCTCCGGCGGGCCGCGGCTCGCACCTCTATCAGGACTTGTCAAGCTGTTGGGATTCCTGATGTATTTGGCAATATTGCAGCATGACCCGGGTGATAGGAGGGTGACCCTGCAGTCTGACCTCCTGAGAGGTGGTTATGAGCGTTACGTGGCCGTGGCATCGGCAGAGGCAGAATGACATGGAATGAGAAGCGCTTGCGTTGTCACACAGCCTATACATAGTAAGAACCTCGTGACTCACTACCTCAGGACCTTATTCCAAGCCGTGGTCCACGCACAACTCAACAACTACAGAATTGCCAAAATGGTAGACCTTGCACAAGGAAAGACTAGAAGCAATGGGATGAAACTGAAAGGGAGGAGACACAGATTAGATATTAGACAGGGAGGGGATCAATGAGTGGAACAGGTTGCCACGGGAGGTGGGGAGTTCTCCTTCAATGGAAGTCTTCAAACAAAGACTGGACAAATATCTGTCTTGGATGATTTAGTAAATCGTGCACTGAGCAGGGGGTTGGATCGGATGACCCCGGAAGGGCCCGATGACCCCCCCCCCCCCCCGGAAGGACCCGATGACCCCCCCGGAAGGACCCGATGACCCCTACAGGGACCCAGCGACCCGGTAGCCCCCGAGGGACCCGGAGGGACCCGATGGCCCTAGAGGACCCGATGACCCCGGAGGTCCCTTCCAACTCTACCAGTCTATGGTTCTATGAAGAAATAAGACCCATTCTGTAAATTTGCTTCTCCTCCATACTAATCGAATGAAGTTGTCTGTAGTTTAGAATTACAAATGTAAGAGCGGCACAACTTTACAACTAAATGGCATCAAACAGTTTGATGGTCCCACATATGGGTCTAATGACCCAGAGGGCATACAATACGGTGTGCCTAGAGGTGTCCGACACAGGCACAGCAAGCTTTGTATAGAAAGGACCCCCAACATGCCAGGGACAGAAGAACACCAGCAGTACCCACCGAGGGGCGCAAGTACAACCATAGATAATAGCCCATGGGCTCTGAGCCATCAGGAAGACTACAGGAGGTCTGAGCTGGGGGTCATGCCCACCCTGGCAGCGGGTCACCGGGTGCAGACCTTCTCTGACACCTTGTGTTTCTGTGAACTGATAAGGTTTGTCTCTGATATTTGGGCGTGCCCCATATTTCGTAAGTTTCTTGTACTTTACGTCTTCCTCTCCTGCTAAGAGGATTGTTGACTAGACCCATGTGTGCGACGACTACGTGACGACGTCTGCAGGCGCCATTACAAGTCTCGGCTGAGGATAGGTACTTGCGCTGTGCGGCAGACATGGCGGTATTACGTGGCGGCATGTAATGCCGGAGGGAGTTGTAGTCCTCTCCGTCAAGCGTCTGATGGAGGGTCGGTACTTGTGCTGTGCGGCAGACATGGCGGTATTACGTTGCGGCATGTAAGGTCGGAGGGAGTTGTAGTCCTCTCCATCAAGCGTCTGATGGAGGGTAGGTACTTGCGCTGTGCGGCAGACATGGCGGTATTACGTTGCGGCATGTAAGGTCGGAGGGAGTTGTAGTCCTCTCCGTCAAGCGTCTGATTGAGGATAGGTACTTGCGCTATGCGGCAAACATGGCGGTATTACGTTGCGGCATGTAAGGTCGGAGGGAGTTGTAGTCCTCTCCATCAAGCGTCTGATGGAGGGTAGGTACTTGCGCTGTGCGGCAGACATGGCGGTATTACGTTGCGGCATGTAAGGCCAGAGGGAGTTGTAGTCCTCTCCATCAAGCGTCTGAGGGAGGGTCGGTACTTGCGCTGTGCGGCAGACATGGCGGTATTACGTGGCGGCATGTAAGGTCTGAGGGAATTGTAGTCCTCTCCATCAAGCGTCTGATGGAGGGTCGGTACTTGCGCTGTGCGGCAGACATGGCGGTATTACGTGGCGGCATGTAAGGCCGGAGGGAGTTGTAGTCCTCTCCATCAAGCGTCTGATAGAGGGTCGGTAGTTGCGCTGTGCGGCAGACATGGCGGTATTACGTGGCGGCATGTAAGGTCGGAGGTAGTTGTAGTCCTCTCCGTCAAGCGTCTGATGGAGGGTCGGTACTTGCGCTGTGCGGCAGACATGGCGGTATTACGTGGCGGCATGTAAGGTCTGAGGGAGTTGTAGTCCTCTCCATCAAGCGTCTGATGGAGGGTCGGTACTTGCGCTGTGTGGCAGACATGGCGGTATTACGTGGCGGCATGTTGTGTTTCAGAAGTTTTGGCTAACAGTTGGGGGTCACTCCTCTGCTTCCACGACCCCCCTGGGTTTTGTCCAGACTTTTAGGTAAGATGTGCTTCTAATAAGGCACCTAGGTTTGCGGCTGAACGCCAAGTACCCCGTTTTGTGCCTCTTCTCTCGGCCTCTTATTGTGGCCCCTTATATTCTCCGCTGAAGGTGCTTTACAGAACTTGGCCGATCCATCCGGGGTGGAGGATGAAGTAGATCCCACAGGGGCTCTGGCAGTAAGATTTGTTGGTGGATCCCATTGTTTATGCTAGGATCTCCCTAGAATCCAGTATATAGGAGGATATAGCCCAGCCGCCCCATTGGGGGTTGGATTTCCATTTTGGCCCACATGATCCCTTGTCTTACCAGGATATTGGATTTGTCAGGAATCTAATAGAAGAACGGGCCTGTAATCGCGGTGATGCTGTCCGGATGTCTCTGTACGGTATCGCTGTCCGGATGTCTCTGTACGGTATCGCTGTCCGGATGTCTCTGTACGGTATCGCTGTCCGGATGTCTCTGTACGGTATCGCTGTCCGGATGTCTCTGTACGGTATCGCTGTCCGGATGTCTCTGTACGGTATCGCTGTCCGGATGTCTCTGTACGGTATCGCTGTCCGGATGTCTCTGTACGGTATCGCTGTCCGGATGTCTCTGTACGGTATCGCTGTCCGGATGTCTCTGTACGGTATCGCTGTCCGGATGTCTCTGTACGGTATCGCTGTCCGGATGTCTCTGTACGGTATCGCTGTCCGGATGTCTCTGTACGGTATCGCTGTCCGGATGTCTCTGTACGGTATCGCTGTCCGGATGTCTCTGTACGGTATCGCTGTCCGGATGTCTCTGTACGGTATCGCGGTGGCGCTGTCCGGATGTCTCTGTACGATATCGCTGTCCGGATGTCTCTGTACGGTATCGCTGTCCGGATGTCTCTGTACGGTATCGCTGTCCGGATGTCTCTGTACGATATCGCTGTCCGGATGTCTCTGTACGGTATCGCGGTGGCGCTGTCCGGATGTCTCTGTACGGTATCGCGGTGGCACTGTCCGGATGTCTCTGTACGGTATCGCTGTCCGGATGTCTCTGTATGGTATCGCGGTGGCACTGTCCGGATGTCTCTGTACGGTATCGCTGTCCGGATGTCTCTGTATGGTATCGCGGTGACGCTGTCCGGATGTCTCTGTACGGTATCGCGGTGGCGCTGTCCGGATGTCTCTGTACGGTATCGCTGTCCGGATGTCTCTGTACGGTATCGTGGTGACGCTGTCCGGATGTTACTGTATGGTATCGCGGTGACGCTGTCCGGATGTCTCTGTACGGTATCGCGGTGACGCTGTCCGGATGTCTCTGTACGGTATCGCGGTGACGCTGTCCGGATGTCTCTGTACGGTATCGCGGTGACGCTGTCCGGATGTCTCTGTGTGGTATCGCGGTGGCTCTGTCCGGATGTCTCTGTACGGTATCGCGGTGGCGCTGTCCGGATGTCTCTGTACGGTATCGCGGTGGCGCTGTCCGGATGTCTCTGTACGATATCGCTGTCCGGATGTCTCTGTCCGGTATCGCTGTGACGCTGTCCGGATGTCTCTGTACGGTATCGCGGTGACGCTGTCCGGATGTTACTGTACGGTATCGCGGTGACGCTGTCCGGATGTCTCTGTACGGTATCGCTGTCCGGATGTTACTGTACGGTATCGCGGTGACGCTGTCCGGATGTCTCTGTACGATATCGCTGTCCGGATGTCTCTGTACGGTATCGCTGTCCGGATGTCTCTGTACGGTATCGCGGTGACGCTGTCCGGATGTTACTGTACGGTATCGCGGTGACGCTGTCCGGATGTCTCTGTACGGTATCGCTGTCCGGATGTCTCTGTACGGTATCGCGGTGACGCTGTCCGGATGTTACTGTACGGTATCGCGGTGACGCTGTCCGGATGTCTCTGTACGGTATCGCGGTGGCGCTGTCCGGATGTCTCTGTACGGTATCGCGGTGGCACTGTCCGGATGTCTCTGTATGGTATCGCTGTCCGGATGTCTCTGTATGGTATCGCGGTGGCACTGTCCGGATGTCTCTGTACGGTATCGCTGTCCGGATGTCTCTGTACGGTATCGCGGTGACGCTGTCCGGATGTCTCTGTACGGTATCGCTGTCCGGATGTCTCTGTACGGTATCGCGGTGACGCTGTCCGGATGTTACTGTATGGTATCGCGGTGACGCTGTCCGGATGTCTCTGTACGGTATCGCGGTGACGCTGTCCGGATGTCTCTGTACGGTATCGCGGTGACGCTGTCCGGATGTCTCTGTACGGTATCGCGGTGACGCTGTTCGGATGTCTCTGTACGGTATCGCGGTGACGCTGTCCGGATGTCTCTGCACGGTATCGCGGTGACGCTGTCCGGATGTCTCTGTACGGTATCGCGGTGACGCTGTCCGGATGTCTCTGTACGGTATCGCGGTGGCTCTGTCCGGATGTCTCTGTACGGTATCGCGGTGGCGCTGTCCGGATGTCTCTGTACGGTATCGCGGTGGCGCTGTCCGGATGTCTCTGTACGGTATCGCGGTGACGCTGTCCGGATGTCTCTGTACGGTATCGCGGTGACGCTGTCCGGATGTCTCTGTACGGTATCGCGGTGACGCTGTCCGGATGTCTCTGTACGGTATCGCTGTCCGGATGTTACTGTATGGTATCGCGGTGACGCTGTCCGGATGTCTCTGTACGGTATCGCGGTGGCGCTGTCTGGATGTCTCTGTATGGTATCGCTGTCCGGATGTCTCTGTACGGTATCGCGGTGACGCTGTCCGGATGTCTCTGTACGGTATCGCGGTGACGCTGTCCGGATGTCTCTGTACGGTATCGCGGTGGCGCTGTCTGGATGTCTCTGTACGGTATCGCGGTGGCGCTGTCTGGATGTCTCTGTACGGTATCGCGGTGGCGCTGTCCGGATGTCTCTGTACGGTATCGCGGTGACGCTGTCCGGATGTCTCTGTACGGTATCGCGGTGACGCTGTCCGGATGTCTCTGTACGGTATCGCGGTGACGCTGTCCGGATGTCTCTGTACGGTATCGCGGTGGCGCTGTCTGGATGTCTCTGTATGGTATCGCTGTCCGGATGTCTCTGTACGGTATCGCGGTGACGCTGTCCGGATGTCTCTGTACGGTATCGCGGTGACGCTGTCCGGATGTCTCTGTACGGTATCGCGGTGGCGCTGTCCGGATGTCTCTGTACGGTATCGCGGTGACGCTGTCCGGATGTCTCTGTACGGTATCGCGGTGATGCTGTCCGGATGTCTCTGTACGGTATCGCTGTCCGGATGTTACTGTATGGTATCGCGGTGACGCTGTCCGGATGTCTCTGTACGGTATCGCGGTGGCGCTGTCTGGATGTCTCTGTATGGTATCGCTGTCCGGATGTCTCTGTACGGTATCGCGGTGACGCTGTCCGGATGTCTCTGTACGGTATCGCGGTGACGCTGTCCGGATGTCTCTGTACGGTATCGCGGTGGCGCTGTCTGGATGTCTCTGTACGGTATCGCGGTGGTGCTGTCCAGATGTCTCTGTACGGTATCGCGGTGGCGCTGTCCGGATGTCTCTGTACGGTATCGAGGTGGTGCTGTCCGGATGTCTCTGTACGGTATCGCGGTGGCACTGTCCGGATGTCTCTGTACGGTATCGCTGTCCGGATGTCTCTGTACGGTATCGCGGTGACGCTGTCCGGATGTTACTGTATGGTATCGCGGTGACGCTGTCCGGATGTCTCTGTACGGTATCGCGGTGGCACTGTCCGGATGTCTCTGTACGGTATCGCTGTCCGGATGTCTCTGTACGGTATCGCGGTGACGCTGTCCGGATGTTACTGTACGGTATCGCGGTGACGCTGTCCGGATGTCTCTGTATGGTATCGCGGTGGTGCTGTCCGGATGTCTCTGTACGGTATCGCGGTGACGCTGTCCGGATGTCTCTGTACGGTATCGCGGTGACGCTGTCCGGATGTCTCTGTACGGTATCGCGGTGACGCTGTCCGGATGTCTCTGTACGGTATCGCGGTGACGCTGTCCGGATGTCTCTGTACGGTATCGCGGTGACGCTGTCCGGATGTCTCTGTACGGTATCGCGGTGGCGCTGTCCGGATGTCTCTGTACGGCATCGCGGTGGCGCTGTCCGGATGTCTCTGTATGGTATCGCGGTGGCTCTGTCCGGATGTCTCTGTATGGTATCGCGGTGGCGCTGTCCGGATGTCTCTGTGTGGTATCGCGGTGACGCTGTCCGGATGTCTCTGTACGGTATCGCGGTGGCGCTGTCCGGATGTCTCTGTACGGTATCGCGGTGACGCTGTCCGGATGTCTCTGTACGGTATCACGGTGACGCTGTCCGGATGTCTCTGTACGGTATCGCGGTGACGCTGTCCGGATGTCTCTGTATGGTATCGCGGTGGCGCTGTCCGGATGTCTCTGTGTGGTATCGCGGTGACGCTGTCCGGATGTCTCTGTACGGTATCGCGGTGGCGCTGTTCGGATGTCTCTGTACGGTATCGCGGTGGCGCTGTCCGGATGTCTCTGTACGGTATCGCGGTGACGCTGTCCGGATGTCTCTGTACGGTATCACGGTGACGCTGTCCGGATGTCTCTGTACGGTATCGCGGTGGCGCTGTCCGGATGTCTCTGTATGGTATCGCGGTGACGCTGTCCGGATGTCTCTGTACGGTATCGAGGTGTTGCTGTCCGGATGTCTCTGTACGGTATCGCGGTGGCGCTGTTCGGATGTCTCTGTACGGTATCGCGGTGGCGCTGTCCGGATGTCTCTGTACGGTATCGCGGTGGCGCTGTACGGATGTCTCTGTAGGGTATCGCGGTGGCGCTGTCCGGATGTCTCTGGACGCCTCTATATTTTATGTTTTATACGTCGGTTTTAGTTTTTGATTGTTTTCACAATTGCTGATGATTTAATGCCGGCTGTGGAAGTTGTCATGTGACTGTTCTCGGTAAGAGAACCAAAGTCATCCTGTAGATAAAGATATACGGCGCCTCGCCAGCCGACTTGGGGTTCTGCATGAGGGTTTGTCTGAGGAAGGACCCCAAGTAGTGCGGGAAGCTCGCTCAACATCTCTGCTTGTTCGCCATTAAAAGGTCCACCAAATGACTTTCTCTTACTGAGAACAATCACGTTTTGGCCTTAAAGGGGCATTCTGGGCACAAAATGGAAATTCTAAAAATGCTGAAATCTAGTTGGTACAGCTAAGAAGCGGCAGCCAACACGTGTAACCTGCCGCACCGGACCCCTTCTTCGTCCCGGGCAGCCGCCGATCTGACGCTGTGTTTACATGCACAGTTCCGCAGTAAACACAACCAACCCACTGTTTCCTACAATTCCCAGCATGCATAGAGCTTGTTTACAGACCACTGTAGCTCCGCCCCCAGCTCGCGGGTCCTGCAACTTACCAGCACCAACTTCTCATTGAGAGTTCTAGACGAAGACTGCTGAAGCAGACAAACCGTCCGGAACTCTGAGCTGAACATCAGCATTACAGCGCCCCTGTCCTCCCGGCATGCACTGCTCACAGGATGTCGGCGACTATGGGCAAGGGAGGAAGTAGCGAATGCGGACAAGATGTCAGAGGAAGTGGAGATGTTTTTTAAGCAAGATGTCATGTGAAAATGAAGAAAGCAGAGTGGGTACAGCGAGCCTCTCCCATGACTTATTGGGAAGATGGATATGAGATTTTAAATTGTTAATCTGTGCCCAGAATCCCCTTTATAGATTGGAACAAGCAGCAAATCCATGTACCAATACTAGTAATTATTAGGAAATTCTAGTACCAGTGTTTTTGGTGGTGCAATTCGCCACACAGCTTTGCTACATGGTACCTCCATTATGATCCCCACACATCTCACGCACATTAGAGCTCTGCTACATCCTGATTCACACGCATCACACACACAGCTCTGCTACATCCATCTTGATTCCCACACAAGACAAACACAGCTTGGCCCCTCCCACAGCAGTGACATCACCACAGGTCCTTCAGCCCGCCGAATCTCTGTGGTGGCGGTAGGTCGGTGTCTTCTGTCAGGACCGCTGAGTTGTGTCAGAGATGATAACGGCTTAGTTGTATTCTCGCTTTGTTATGTTTGTCCTCCCCTTCCAAGAGCCCTAACTGGGTTGTTCTTCTTTCGGTCAGGCTCTGTGTTTTATGTATGTTGTAGGAGCTTTGATAGCATCACCAGGGGGCGGAGTGATGACCTTATCAGGGGCAGGGCATGAGAAGCACTCACATACATACTCACTGACAAGTGGTCTTAGTTTGATTTTATGTAGCTGCCATAAGAGGCCGCTTTAATTGCGTGTTGCCAAAATGTGCAAAGTTTACCACTATTTGTCTATTTGTGTTGGAGACTCATATTAAATAATGAGACTTGAATACGTGGTAACCCCCCCCTCCCCCTGCCTGCGGTCAGTGACTGTTGTGCCCCTTATGCAGCGGTGATTGCCTCCTGCCATAGACTCGTCCGCATGTGGGAAATGGCTTTTGTCGCCAGTTTCTCCATGCAGAACAACCAACTGGGCGATGTACTGGTTTCAGAACACCAATCAGACTCGGCTAATTAAGCATGTAGGACGAGACGTTCACTTCATGCCATCCTGGTGCGCCGTGTGCCAACGTCTACTAGATCTAGAGTTCTGTTTATTTTTAAGGAGCCCATCCCAGCCCTGCAGGAGCCGCTGTCCATCCAGCTCGTACCATCCCCGGGAAAAGAGGATCAACCGTGCAAAGATGAAGCCGAAAAGGAAAAAGGGAATGAAAAGTCCACACGCAAAATGCTTTCTCGAGGTTTGTGCTCTGCGGCCGCCGCTCTGGGGAGACGCTCGCTCCTTTTACCTGGCGGCTCTTCAGAATCTCCTTCTGTAAAGTTTTCAGTTTTATTAGCTACATAAAGTTCTTGTGAAAACGACCTGAACGTCTGAGCGGTGGAATCTTACTGGATGCGGTTGGAGGCCCCGCTAATGGTGGCCAGCACCCAGACCGCGTACCTGAGTGGTCAGCAAGGTGCTCCCTACTTCATGTCTGTCGGTTCTGATCTGAAGGTGCTCTTTCACAATTTTTTTGTTGCTTTGCTGTCTCCAATCCAATTTCATGCAGAGGGCATGTAGCAAGCCTAGCACTCTGCCAGTAGGTCACTGCCCTGCACATCCGTGCACTGACTTCCCATGCTCCATTGCACCACCTGTGGTCCAATCAGCAGGCAGGCAGGACTTGAACTCTTACACCTCTGCTATCCCAGGCATACTGGCCAAATTGTGAGTAAACCCAATAGAATATGTGTGCGTGTAGGTGCACCGACCCCCAGGAGAGGCAGAAATTGTGGAGATCATAATCAAAGTGTCTGCAGATCTGTTAGCCTGCAGCCTCTGAGTGCAGAAGAGCTGCAAGGGAGACCCCTAGTGGCAGCCACCTGAAACATAATTTACAGCAGTAAAGCAACAAAATGTTTAATGCAAGTTTATTACAGAAATGATGACTAACACAAGCCAAAGAATGGGCAGAAGTTGTCTGAAAAGTTACTTCCCCTTTAAGAACATTGTACAAAACTGCACACAGAAGGCTGAAAAGTAAACCTGCTAACTGTGAAGACTCCTTATAAAGTCCTGCTGTAAATTGCTTAGGATTGGCATCTGCATGAGGAGTACGAACCTTCATGCTAGAGAAGACTTGCTATGAGCGTGGCAAATGGTCTTTTTAACCCCTTGTACAAAGGAGTTTATACTTTCTCCATGGGTAATAGTGACAATGCAACAGATTATGGGGGCTAAACGGTCCTGATATCTGTCAGAATTGGCAAAACTATGGAGTGCAAGGGTGGCAATGGCATCCAGACTAAGGGGCATGTAGATGGCGAGTGCACGGATCTTGATATAGTGAGACAGACGCAAGTAGGCAGAAATCCAATCTGTAGTTTGTGTATCACCAGCCCAGTGACTGAACCAGAGAAATATATCAGTAGTGTTACTAAAAGAAGGCCATCAGATTCCATCCGCCACATGTCTAAGGCAGGTTGTGAAATAAAAGCTTAGACTTGCCCCGCGGCGCCGCTCTGGCTCTGCCCCACTCTGGGCTCCGCTCTGAGCTCTGCTCCCTGCTCTGGCTCTGCCCTGCTCTGAGCCCCACTCTGGCTCTGCCCCGCTTCGGCCCCACTCCGGGCTCTGCTCCGCTCCCCGCTCCAGCCTTGCTCCAGCTCTGTCCTGTTGCGGCCCCGCTCTGGGCTCCGCTCCCTGCTCCGGCTCTGCCCCGCTCCCCGCTCTGGGCCCCGCTGCCTGCTCTGGCTCTGCCCCGCTCCCCGCTCTGGGCCCACGCTCCCTGCTCCGGCTCTGCCCCGCTCTGGGCCCACGCTCCCTGCTCCGGCTCTGCCCCGCTCCCTGCTCTGGCTCTGCCCCGCTCTGGGCCCCGCTCCCTGCTCTGGCTCTGCCCCGCTCTGGGCTTCGCTCCCTGCTCCGACTCTGCCCTACTCCGGGCTCTGCTCCGCTCCCTGCTCCAGCCTTGCTCCAGCTCTGTCCTGTTCCGGCCCCGCTCTGGGCTCCGCTCCCTGCTCCAGCTCTGCCCGCTCTAAGCTCCGCTCTGGGCCCCGCTGCCTGCTCCCGCTCTGGGCCCCGCTGCCTGCTCCCGCTCTGGGCCCCGCTGCCTGCTCCCGCTCTGGGCCCCGCTGCCTGCTCCGGCTCTGCCCCCTTCCCAGCTGTGGGCTTCGCTCCCTGCTCCAGCTCTGCCCCACTCCGGGCTCTGCTCTGCTCCCTGCTCCAGCCTTGCTCCGGCTCTGTCCTGTTCCGGCCCCGCTCTGGGCTCCGCTCCCTGCTCCAGCTCTGCCCGCTCTGAGCTCCGCTCCCTGCTCCAGCTCTGCCCGCTCTGAGCTCCGCTCCCTGCTCCAGCTCTGCCCGCTCTGAGCTCTGCTCCCTGCTCCGGCTCTGCCCCGCTCTGGGCCCTGCTGCCTGCTCCGGCTCTGCCCCCTTCCCCACTCCCTGCTCCGGCTCTGCCCTGCTCTGGACCCCGCTGCCTGCTCCCGCTCTGCCCCCTTCCCCGCTCTGAGCCTCGCTCCCTGCTCCGGCTCTGCCCCGCTCTGCGCCCCGCTGCCTGCTCCGGCTCTGCCCCCTTCCCAGCTCTGGGCTTCGCTCCCTGCTCCGGCTCTGCCCCACTCCAGGCTCTGCTCCGCTCCCTGCTCCAGCCTTGCTCCAGCTCTGTCCTGTTCCGGCCCCGCTCTGAGCTCTGCTCCCTGCTCCAGCTTTGCCCGCTCTGAGCTCTGCTCCCTGCTCCGGCTTTGCCCGCTCTGAGCTCTGCTCCCTGCTCCGGCTTTGCCCGCTCTGAGCTCTGCTCCCTGCTCCGGCTCTGCCCCGCTCTGGGCCCCGCTGCCTGCTCCGGCTCTGCCCCGCTCTGGGCCCCCGCTGCCTGCTCCGGCTCTGCCCCGCTGCCTGCTCCGGGCTCTGCCCCGCCGCCTGCTCCGGGCTCTGCCCCGCCGCCTGCTCCGGGCTCTGCCCCGCCGCCTGCTCCGGGCTCTGCCCCGCCGCCTGCTCCGGGCTCTGCCCCGCCGCCTGCTCCGGGCTCTGCCCCGCCCCCTGCTCCGGGCTCTGCCCCGCCCCCTGCTCCGGGCTCTGCCCCGCCCCCTGCTCCGGGCTCTGCCCCGCCCCCTGCTCCGGGCTCTTCCCCACTCGGGGGTCTGCTCCGCCCCCTGCCCCGGGCTCTGCCCCGCCCCCTGCCCCGGGCTCTGCCCCCGCCCCCTGCCCCGGGCTCTGCCCCCGCCCCCTGCCCCGGGCTCTGCCCCCGCCCCCTGCCCCGGGCTCTGCCCCCGCCCCCTGCCCCGGGCTCTGCCCCCGCCCCCTGCTCCGGGCTCTGCCCCCGCTCCCTGCTCCGGGCTCTGCCCTGCTCCGGGCTCTGCCCCGCTCCCATAATTTCTCTCCATTCTTCTTGCAGATTCCAGTCAGGAATACACGGATTCCACCGGCATAGACCTCCATGAGTTTTTGGTGAACACTCTAAAGAGTAACCCCAGGTAGGTGGAAGTAATCCGGTTATATTGCTGGCGATCTCTGACAGCCGCGGGACGCCGGCCACTAATGCACTTTTATAAATTGAATAAATATTGAACCAAATCCCTTTAGGGAAATAACTAGTTTCTCCAAGTGACCCGCCGGATCACCTCCGCGCCTCCCGCACCGCGCTTTATTACTTCTGTCGGCTGAACTCATTTAAACAGTCGGTGACACTAATATTACTGCTGGCGGCCTCTGCTTTGGGGCTCGTCTTCCTCCTCTGCCCACCGGGGCTGGCCTCTTGTTGCTGTAGTTGTAATGAAGCAAGGTAAGTCTGGCTGCTCGTCATTGAGATGTTCCATAAACCCCGGCGGGCGCCCGGTGGGAGGACCGCTAAAGACCATAGAGAAAAAATGGTGCATCAAAATGAACCTTGATGTAGAAGCGCAAAGGATGTGCACACGGAGATCTCTTCAGGTGCCCGTGGGTGTGAGGTCTTAGAGCCGCCCGTCCCCAGTGGAGTTCTTTCAAGTTTTTTTTTATGTGCTATTAAAAAAGTTCAAGCTGATGGGGGGGGGGGGGGGGGGGGGGGCAGCAGGACCTTAATTTAGTGGCTACACAAAGCTTCTTTTGTTGTGGAGGACCTGCTATGTCTATACATTACACTGATTTCAATGAGAACTGTGTAATGCCCCTCTTTGCCTGTAGAGGCACTGCAGGGACATTGTACGCTTTGCGGTGAGTTTCCGCAGTGATTGCAGCTGATCACTTATTGTTGAGGGACTCATTTGACCAAGCATTAACGCTAAGGATCACTGCCGTCCATCCAAAGTTGAGTGCAACCGTACCAGCAACTGTCACTGCGGCGCAACGGTCAGAGAATGGAGACGGAGCAGCTGGAGGTCTCTTCCGGCCGCCCGCATCCATCAGAGACTGCCTGAGTGAAGCCGCTCGGTAGTCGCTCCCTTTCAGTGAGCTGCAATGGATCTACTAGTAATTGCTGGGCAGCGTCTTGCCCTCTCGGGCCGGGGGACACGGGCTGGCAGTCGCCCATAATTACTCATTTGAGCGATTGTTGGGGCGATTCTTGTAGAAGCACCTTTTAGTTACTTCAGGCTCGTCCAGGTTACCGCAGAAGTCTGCATAATGGGCAGGAAATGGTGTAAAAAGCCTTCTCTGCCCCATAAATGTCAGTGACCCCCACCAGCCGGGGGGCTGCCACCCTGACCCCTGAAGAAGCTGCAGTGCTCTTTTGCCATTCGTGGAGGTATGGTTGAGAAGTGATTGGCTGAGCAGTGACATGCACAATAAATGGCACATCGTCTGGGTTTGGATTGGTGAAGATTGAGGCTCCTGTGCTTGAGAGCGATGCCATTTATGGAGGGGACTAGGGCTGCTCTGTTAAAAATAACATTTCCTATCTATTAGATTTTTTTTCTTAGTCCCCGAAAACCCCTTTAATTATTGAAGATGAAACCAATCTCACCAGCCATGGGGAGAAGAGAATGAGATCCGTGTAATTCTTCTTTTAACAGTAAGAGTGTTCTATGACTAGAAAAACATGGTTGCTTTCTTCCATAAACAGCGCCACACCTGTCCGCAGGTTGTGTGTGGTATTGCAGTTCATTCCCATTCACTTCAGTGTAGCTGAGCTGCAATACCAGACACAACCTGTGAAGAGGTGTGGCATTACTCTTGGTGATAAGCAGCCATGTTTTCGTAGTCCTGGATTTGCATGCAGTGCTGGTTGCCCATTGTCAGACATGTGACTTAACTGATTAGCTCTGTGTGATAGTAATGGTGCTCCCCCAATGCCCTGCCTACCCGCTTACCACCAGGGTGCCCTCTGCATCCTCTACAACCATGCTGAAGTAAAGTACCTAAATATTGTATGCAGATTTCATTTGTACATTGTTAATGAAGGGGGAATCTTCAAAGCTCACCATTGTGGAGCCACACAGTATACGGCCATTGTATGGCTTGTATACTGCTCTCACCACAAGCTGGTGGGTGGAGACTGTTCCTGCGATGCCATATATACACTGCGCATGGAGGGAGCAGAGCTTGTTCTTCTCTCCAACTGTAACACATAGAGACATAGCATTCTTCTGGTGGATACTAGAGATGTACTGAGCAGTGGAGATGTGATTTCAGGGGCTATAACACAGTATACGTTTAGCTGTTGGCCTCTCTATCCAGCAGATCCCTTTCACCCCCCTTAGATGTCTATGGGCAGCATGAGTCTTCCTCACTTCATGTTCTTGTTATCTCAGTTACTAGAGATGGACCTCCCTTGACACCAGGCATTGGGTAGCGAATGAGGGGAGACCCCTAGTGGCAGCACAGAAGCATGACTTTAGGTTAATACAGTGATCTGCAGCTTGGCTGTCACATAAGACCAGTCGGTGACCGTTGAGAGCAGGCTCAGTGCATGGCTGTCCTACCGGCTTTTGTCGGGGTTGTCGGCGTCCATAAATGGTGGCCGTTCATCCGATGTCTGCATGTGTTGGTGATTAGTAGCTTGCGGCTGCTGATACGTGACTGCGCCGACCCTTGTGACTCGCTATCACTTTACGGCTCTTTGCAGCGTCTTTATCTCTCTGGCGGTGGGTGATCTTTGCTATGTTGTCCGGGTACAGCGCAGCGCTCCGGTCGGCGGCGGGTGATTTTGGCTATGTTGTCCAGGTACAGCGCAGCGCTCCGGTCGGCGGCGGGTGATTTTGGCTATGTTGTCCAGGTACAGCGCAGCGCTCCGGTCGGTGGCGGGGTGTGATTTTGGCTATGTTGTCCAGGTACAGCGCAGCGCTCCGGTCGGCGGGGGGGGGGGGGGGGGGGCGGCGGGTGATTTTGGCTATGTTGTCCGGGTACAGCGCAGCGCTCCGGTTGGCGGCGGGTGATTTTGGCTATGTTGTCCGGGTACAGCGCAGCGCTCCGGTCGGCGGCGGGTGATTTTTGGTTATGTTGTCCGGGTACAGCGCAGCGCTCCGGTCGGCGGGGGGGGGTGGTTTTGGCTATGTTGTCCAGGTACAGCGCAGCGCTCCGGTTGGCGGCGGGGGGTGGTTTTGGCTATGTTGTCCAGGTACAGCGCAGCGCTCCGGTCGGCGGCGGGTGATCTTGGTTATGTTGTCCGGGTACAGCGCAGCGCTCCGGTCGGCGGCGGGGGGTGGTTTTGGCTATGTTGTCCAGGTACAGTACAGCGCTCCGGTTGGCGGCGGGTGATTTTTGGTTATGTTGTCCGGGTACAGCGCAGCGCTCCGGTCGGCGGGGGGGGGTGGTTTTGGCTATGTTGTCCAGGTACAGCGCAGCGCTCCGGTTGGCGGCGGGGGGTGGTTTTGGCTATGTTGTCCAGGTACAGCGCAGCGCTCCGGTCGGCGGCGGGTGATCTTGGTTATGTTGTCCGGGTACAGCGCAGCGCTCCGGTCGGCGGCGGGGGGTGGTTTTGGCTATGTTGTCCAGGTACAGTACAGCGCTCCGGTTGGCGGCGGGTGGTTTTGGCTATGTTGTCCGGGTCCAGCGCAGCGCTCCGGTCGGCGGCGGGTGATCTTGGTTATGTTGTCCGGGTACAGCGCAGCGCTCCGGTCGGCGGGGGGGGTGGTGGTTTTGGCTATGTTGTCCAGGTACAGCGCAGCGCTCCGGTTGGCGGCGGGGGGTGGTTTTGGCTATGTTGTCCAGGTACAGCGCAGCGCTCCGGTCGGCGGCGGGTGATCTTGGTTATGTTGTCCGGGTACAGCGCAGCGCTCCGGTCGGCGGCGGGGGGTGGTTTTGGCTATGTTGTCCAGGTACAGTACAGCGCTCCGGTTGGCGGCGGGTGGTTTTGGCTATGTTGTCCAGGTACAGCGCAGCGCTCCGGTCGGCGGCGGGTGATCTTGGTTATGTTGTCCGGGTACAGCGCAGCGCTCCGGTCGGTGGCGGGGGGTGATTTTGGCTATGTTGTCCAGGTACAGCGCAGCGCTTCGGTCGGTGGCGGGGGGTGATTTTGGCTATGTTGTCCGGGTACAGCGCAGCGCTCCGGTCGGCGGCGGGTGATTTTGGCTATGTTGTCCGGGTACAGCGCAGCGCTCCGGTCGGCAGCGGGGGGGTGATTTTGGCTATGTTGTCCGGGTACAGCGCAGCGCTCCGGTTGGCGGCGGGTGGTTTTGGCTATGTTGTCCAGGTACAGCGCAGCGCTTCGGTCAGCGGCGGGTGATCTTGGTTATGTTGTCCGGGTACAGCGCAGCGCTCCGGTCGGCGGCGGGGGGTGGTTTTGGCTATGTTGTCCAGGTACAGCACAGCGCTCCGGTTGGCGGCGGGTGGTTTTGGCTATGTTGTCCAGGTACAGCGCAGCGCTCCGGTCGGCGGCGGGGGTGATCTTGGCTATGTTGTCCAGGTACAGCGCAGCGCTCCGGTCGGCGGCGGGTGATCTTGGTTATGTTGTCCGGGTACAGCGCAGCGCTCCGGTCGGTGGCGGGAGGTGATTTTGGCTATGTTGTCCAGGTACAGCGCAGCGCTCCGGTCGGCAGTGGGGGGGTGATTTTGGCTATGTTGTCCGGGTACAGCGCAGCTCTCCGGTCGGCAGCGGGGGGGGGTGATTTTGGCTATGTTGTCCGGGTACAGCGCAGCGCTCCGGTTGGCGGCGGGTGGTTTTGGCTATGTTGTCCAGGTACAGCGCAGCGCTCCGGTCGGCGGCGGGTGATCTTGGCTATGTTGTCCGGGTACAGCGCAGCGCTCCGGTCGGCAGTGGGGGGGTGATTTTGGCTATGTTGTCCGGGTACAGCGCAGCTCTCCGGTCGGCAGCGGGGGGGGGTGATTTTGGCTATGTTGTCCAGGTACAGCGCAGCGCTCCGGTCGGCGGCGGGTGATCTTGGCTATGTTGTCCGGGTACAGCGCAGCGCTCCGGTTGGCGGCAGCGGGTGATTTTGGCTATGTTGTCCAGGTACAGCGCAGCGCTCCGGTCGGCGGCGGGTGATCTTGGCTATGTTGTCCGGGTACAGCGCAGCGCTCCGGTCGGCGGCGGGTGATCTTGGCTATGTTGTCCGGGTACAGCGCAGCGCTCCGGTCGGCGGCGGGTGATCTTGGCTATGTTGTCCAGGTACAGCGCAGCGCTCCGGTCGGCGGCGGGTGATTTTGGCTATGTTGTCCAGGTACAGCGCAGCGCTCCGGTCGGCGGCGGGTGATCTTGGCTATGTTGTCCGGGTACAGCGCAGCACTCCGGTCGGCGGCGGGTGATCTTGGCTATGTTGTCCGGGTACAGCGCAGCGCTTCGGTCGGCGGGGGGTGATTTTGGCTATGTTGTCCAGGTACAGCGCAGCGCTCCGGTCGGCGGGGGGTGATTTTGGCTATGTTGTCCAGGTACAGCGCAGCGCTCCGGTCGGTGGCGGGGGGGTGATTTCGGCTATGTTGTCCGGGTACAGCGCAGCGCTCCGGTCGGTGGCGGGGGGTGATTTTGGCTATGTTGTCCAGGTACAGCGCAGCGCTCCGGTCGGCGGCGGGTGATTTTGGCCATGTTGTCCAGGTACAGCGCTCCGGTCGGCGGCGGGTGATTTTGGCCATGTTGTCCAGGTACAGCGCAGCGCTCCGGTCGGCGGCGGGGGGGTGATTTTGGCTATGTTGTCCGGGTACAGCGCAGCGTTCCGGTCGGCGGTGGGTGATTTTGGCTATGTTGTCCAGGTACAGCGCAGCGCTCCGGTCGGCGGCGGGTGATCTTGGCTATGTTGTCCAGGTACAGCGCAGCGCTCCGGTCGGCGGCGGATGATCTTGGCTATGTTGTCCGGGTACAGCGCAGCGTTCCGGTCGGCGGTGGGTGATTTTGGCTATGTTGTCCAGGTACAGCGCAGCGCTCCGGTCGGCGGCGGGTGATTTTGGCTATGTTGTCCAGGTACAGCGCAGCGCTCCGGTCGGTGGCGGGGGGTGATTTTGGCTATGTTGTCCAGGTACAGCGCAGCGCTCCGGTCGGCAGCGGGGGGGGGGGGGTGATTTTGGCTATGTTGTCCGGGTACAGCGCAGCGCTCCGGTCGGTGGCGGGGGGGTGATTTTGGCTATGTTGTCCAGGTACAGCGCAGCGCTCCGGGCGTCGGCGGGGGGGGTGATTTTGGCTATGTTGTCCAGGTACAGCGCAGCGCTCCGGGCGTCGGCGGGGGGGTGATTTTGGCTATGTTGTCCAGGTACAGCGCAGCGCTCCGGTCGGCGGGGGGTGATTTTGGCTATGTTGTCCAGGTACAGCGCAGCGCTCCGGTCGCCGGCGGGTGATTTTGGCTATGTTGTCCAGGTACAGCGCAGCGCTCCGGTCGGCGGGGGGTGATTTTGGCTATGTTGTCCGGGTACAGCGCAGCGCTCCGGTCGGCGGCGGGTGATCTTGGCTATGTTGTCCGGGTACAGCGCAGCGCTCCGGTCGGCGGCGGGTGATTTTGGCTATGTTGTCCAGGTACAGCGCAGCTCTCCGGTCGGCGGCGGCGGGTGATCTTGGCTATGTTGTCCAGGTACAGCGCAGCGCTCCGGTCGGCGGGGGGTGATCTTGGCTATGTTGTCCAGGTACAGCGCAGCGCTCCGGTCGGCGGGGGGTGATCTTGGCTATGTTGTCCGGGTACAGCGCAGCGCTCCGGTCGGCGGCGGGTGATTTTGGCTATGTTGTCCAGGTACAGCGCAGCGCTCCGGTCGGCGGTGGGTGATTTTGGCTATGTTGTCCGGGTACAGCGCAGCGCTCCGGTCGGCGGCGGGTGATTTTGGCTATGTTGTCCAGGTACAGCGCAGCGCTCCGGTCGGCGGGGGGTGATCTTGGCTATGTTGTCCAGGTACAGCGCAGCGCTCCGGTCGGCGGGGGGTGATCTTGGCTATGTTGTCCGGGTACAGCGCAGCGCTCCGGTCGGCGGGGGGTGATCTTGGCTATGTTGTCCAGGTACAGCGCAGCGCTCCGGTCGGCGGGGGGTGATTTTGGCTATGTTGTCCAGGTACAGCGCAGCGCTCCGGTCGGCGGGGGGTGATTTTGGCTATGTTGTCCGGGTACAGCGCAGCGCTCCGGTCGGCGGCGGGTGATTTTGGCTATGTTGTCCAGGTACAGCGCAGCGCTCCGGTCGGCGGGGGGTGATCTTGGCTATGTTGTCCAGGTACAGCGCAGCACTCCGGTCGGCGGTGGGTGATTTTGGCTATGTTGTCCAGGTACAGCGCAGCGCTCCGGTCGGCGGGGGGGGGTGATTTTGGCTATGTTGTCCAGGTACAGCGCAGCGCTCCGCTTGGCGGGGGGGGGGGGGGTGATCTTGGCTATGTTGTCCGGGTACAGCGCAGCGCTCCGGTCGGCGGCCGGTGATTTTGGCTATGTTGTCCAGGTACAGCGCAGCGCTCCGGTCGGCGGCGGGTGATTTTGGCTATGTTGTCCAGGTACAGCGCAGCGCTCCGGTCGGCGGGGGGTGATTTTGGCTGTGTTGTCCAGGTACAGCGCAGCGCTCCGGTCGGCGGCGGGTGGTTTTGGCTATGTTGTCCAGGTACAGCGCAGCGCTCCGGTCGGCGGCGGGTGATTTTGGCTATGTTGTCCAGGTACAGCGCAGCGCTCCGGTCGGCGGGGGGTGGTTTTGGCTATGTTGTCCAGGTACAGCGCAGCGCTCCGGTCGGCGGCGGGGGGTGATTTTGGCCATGTTGTCCAGGTACAGCGCAGCGTTCCGGTCGGCGGGGGGTGATTTTGGCTATGTTGTCCGGGTACAGCGCAGCGCTCCGGTCGGCGGCGGGTGATTTTGGCTATGTTGTACAGGTACAGCGCAGCGCTCCGGTCGGCGGGGGGTGATCTTGGCTATGTTGTCCAGGTACAGCGCAGCGCTCCGGTCGGCGGTGGGTGATTTTGGCTATGTTGTCCAGGTACAGCGCAGCGCTCCGGTCGGCGGGGGGGGGGGGTGATTTTGGCTATGTTGTCCAGGTACAGCGCAGCGCTCCGCTCGGCGGGGGGGGGGGGTGATCTTGGCTATGTTGTCCAGGTACAGCGCAGCGCTCCGGTCGGCGGCCGGTGATTTTGGCTATGTTGTCCAGGTACAGCGCAGCGCTCCGGTCGGCGGCGGGTGATTTTGGCTATGTTGTCCAGGTACAGCGCAGCGCTCCGGTCGGCGGCGGGTGATCTTGGCTATGTTGTCCGGGTACAGCGCAGCGCTCCGGTCGGCGGGGGGTGATTTTGGCTGTGTTGTCCAGGTACAGCGCAGCGCTCCGGTCGGCGGCGGGTGGTTTTGGCTATGTTGTCCAGGTACAGCGCAGCGCTCCGGTCGGCGGCGGGTGATTTTGGCTATGTTGTCCAGGTACAGCGCAGCGTTCCGGTCGGCGGTGGGTGGTTTTGGCTATGTTGTCCAGGTACAGCGCAGCGCTCCGGTCGGCGGCGGGGGGTGATTTTGGCTATGTTGTCCAGGTACAGTGCAGCGCTCCGGTCGGCGGGGGGTGATCTTGGCTATGTTGTCCAGGTACAGCGCAGCGCTCCGGTCGGCAGCGGGGGGGTGATCTTGGCTATGTTGTCCGGGTACAGCGCAGCGCTCCGGTCGGCGGCGGGTGATCTTGGCTATGTTGTCCGGGTACAGCGCAGCGCTCCGGTCGGCGGGGGGTGATCTTGGCTATGTTGTCCAGGTACAGCGCAGCGCTCCGGTCGGCGGGGGGTGATCTTGGCTATGTTGTCCAGGTACAGCGCAGCGCTCCGGTCGGCGGGGGGTGATCTTGGCTATGTTGTCCAGGTACAGCGCAGCGCTCCGGTCGGCAGCGGGGGGGTGATCTTGGCTATGTTGTCCGGGTACAGCGCAGCGCTCCGGTCGGCGGCGGGTGATCTTGGCTATGTTGTCCGGGTACAGCGCAGCGCTCCGGTCGGCGGCGGGTGATCTTGGCTATGTTGTCCAGGTACAGCGCAGCGCTCCGGTCGGCGGGGGGTGATCTTGGCTCTGTTGTCCAGGTACAGCGCAGCGCTCCGGTCGGCGGTGGGTGATTTTGGCTATGTTGTCCAGGTACAGCGCAGCGCTCCGGTCGGCGGGGGGGGTGATTTTGGCTGTGTTGTCCAGGTACAGCGCAGCGCTCCGGTCGGCAGCGGGGGGGTGATCTTGGCTATGTTGTCCAGGTACAGCGCAGCGCTCCGGTCGGCGGGGGGTGATTTTGGCTATGTTGTCCAGGTACAGCGCAGCGCTCCGGTCGGCGGGGGGGGGGGGGTGATCTTGGCTATGTTGTCCGGGTACAGCGCAGCGCTCCGGTCGGCGGCCGGTGATTTTGGCTATGTTGTCCAGGTACAGCGCAGCGCTCCGCTCGGCGGGGGGGGGGGGGGTGATCTTGGCTATGTTGTCCGGGTACAGCGCAGCGCTCCGGTCGGCGGCCGGTGATTTTGGCTATGTTGTCCAGGTACAGCGCAGCGCTCCGGTCGGCGGCGGGTGATTTTGGCTATGTTGTCCAGGTACAGCGCAGCGCTCCGGTCGGCGGGGGGTGATTTTGGCTGTGTTGTCCAGGTACAGCGCAGCGCTCCGGTCGGCAGCGGGGGGGTGATCTTGGCTATGTTGTCCGGGTACAGCGCAGCGCTCCGGTCGGCGGCGGGTGATCTTGGCTATGTTGTCCGGGTACAGCGCAGCGCTCCGGTCGGCGGCGGGTGATCTTGGCTATGTTGTCCAGGTACAGCGCAGCGCTCCGGTCGGCGGGGGGTGATCTTGGCTATGTTGTCCAGGTACAGCGCAGCGCTCCGGTCGGCGGGGGGTGATTTTGGCTATGTTGTCCAGGTACAGCGCAGCGCTCCGGTCGGCGGGGGGGGGGGGGGTGATCTTGGCTATGTTGTCCGGGTACAGCGCAGCGCTCCGGTCGGCGGCCGGTGATTTTGGCTATGTTGTCCAGGTACAGCGCAGCGCTCCGCTCGGCGGGGGGGGGGGGGTGATCTTGGCTATGTTGTCCGGGTACAGCGCAGCGCTCCGGTCGGCGGCCGGTGATTTTGGCTATGTTGTCCAGGTACAGCGCAGCGCTCCGGTCGGCGGCGGGTGATTTTGGCTATGTTGTCCAGGTACAGCGCAGCGCTCCGGTCGGCGGGGGGTGATTTTGGCTGTGTTGTCCAGGTACAGCGCAGCGCTCCGGTCGGCAGCGGGGGGGTGATCTTGGCTATGTTGTCCGGGTACAGCGCAGCGCTCCGGTCGGCGGCGGGTGATCTTGGCTATGTTGTCCGGGTACAGCGCAGCGCTCCGGTCGGCGGCGGGTGATCTTGGCTATGTTGTCCAGGTACAGCGCAGCGCTCCGGTCGGCGGGGGGTGATCTTGGCTATGTTGTCCAGGTACAGCGCAGCGCTCCGGTCGGCGGGGGGTGATTTTGGCTATGTTGTCCAGGTACAGCGCAGCGCTCCGGTCGGCGGGGGGGGGGGGGGTGATCTTGGCTATGTTGTCCGGGTACAGCGCAGCGCTCCGGTCGGCGGCCGGTGATTTTGGCTATGTTGTCCAGGTACAGCGCAGCGCTCCGCTCGGCGGGGGGGGGGGGGTGATCTTGGCTATGTTGTCCGGGTACAGCGCAGCGCTCCGGTCGGCGGCCGGTGATTTTGGCTATGTTGTCCAGGTACAGCGCAGCGCTCCGGTCGGCGGCGGGTGATTTTGGCTATGTTGTCCAGGTACAGCGCAGCGCTCCGGTCGGCGGGGGGTGATTTTGGCTGTGTTGTCCAGGTACAGCGCAGCGCTCCGGTCGGCAGCGGGGGGGTGATCTTGGCTATGTTGTCCGGGTACAGCGCAGCGCTCCGGTCGGCGGCGGGTGATCTTGGCTATGTTGTCCGGGTACAGCGCAGCGCTCCGGTCGGCGGCGGGTGATCTTGGCTATGTTGTCCAGGTACAGCGCAGCGCTCCGGTCGGCGGGGGGTGATCTTGGCTATGTTGTCCAGGTACAGCGCAGCGCTCCGGTCGGCGGGGGGTGATTTTGGCTATGTTGTCCAGGTACAGCGCAGCGCTCCGGTCGGCGGGGGGGGGTGATTTTGGCTATGTTGTCCAGGTACAGCGCAGTGCTCCGGTCGGGGGGGGGGGTGATTTTGGCTATGTTGTCCAGGTACAGCGCAGCGCTCCGCTCGGCGGGGGGGGGGGGGTGATCTTGGCTATGTTGTCCGGGTACAGCGCAGCGCTCCGGTCGGCGGCCGGTGATTTTGGCTATGTTGTCCAGGTACAGCGCAGCGCTCCGGTCGGCGGCGGGTGATTTTGGCTATGTTGTCCAGGTACAGCGCAGCGCTCCGGCCGGCGGCGGCGGGTGATTTTGGCTGTGTTGTCCAGGTACAGCGCAGCGCTCCGGTCGGCAGCGGGGGGGTGATCTTGGCTATGTTGTCCGGGTACAGCGCAGCGCTCCGGTCAGCGGTGGGTGATTTTGGCTATGTTGTCCGGGTACAGCGCAGCGCTCCGGTCGGCGGCGGGTGATCTTGGCTATGTTGTCCGGGTACAGCGCAGCGCTCCGGTCGGCGGCGGGTGATCTTGGCTATGTTGTCCAGGTACAGCGCAGCGCTCCGGTCGGCGGGTGATTTTGGCTATGTTGTCCAGGTACAGCGCAGCGCTCCGGTCGGCGGCGGGTGATCTTGGCTATGTTGTCCAGGTACAGCACAGCGCTCCGGCCGGCGGCGGCGGGTGATTTCGGCTATGTTGTCCAGGTACAGCGCAGCGCTCCGGTCGGCGGGGGGGGTGATTTTGGCTATGTTGTCCAGGTACAGCGCAGCGCTCCGCTCGGCGGGGGGGGGGGGGGTGATCTTGGCTATGTTGTCCGGGTACAGCGCAGCGCTCCGGTCGGCGGCCGGTGATTTTGGCTATGTTGTCCAGGTACAGCGCAGCGCTCCGGTCGGCGGTGGGTGATTTTGGCTATGTTGTCCAGGTACAGCGCAGCGCTCCGGTCGGCGGGGGGTGATTTTGGCTGTGTTGTCCAGGTACAGCGCAGCGCTCCGGTCGGCAGCGGGGGGGTGATCTTGGCTATGTTGTCCGGGTACAGCGCAGCGCTCCGGTCGGCGGCGGGTGATCTTGGCTATGTTGTCCGGGTACAGCGCAGCGCTCCGGTCGGCGGCGGGTGATCTTGGCTATGTTGTCCAGGTACAGCGCAGCGCTCCGGTCGGCGGGGGGTGATCTTGGCTATGTTGTCCAGGTACAGCGCAGCGCTCCGGTCGGCGGGGGGTGATTTTGGCTATGTTGTCCAGGTACAGCGCAGCGCTCCGGTCGGCGGGGGGGGTGATTTTGGCTATGTTGTCCAGGTACAGCGCAGCGCTCCGCTCGGCGGGGGGGGGGGGGGTGATCTTGGCTATGTTGTCCGGGTACAGCGCAGCGCTCCGGTCGGCGGCGGGTGATTTTGGCTATGTTGTCCAGGTACAGCGCAGCGCTCCGGCCGGCGGCGGCGGGTGATTTTGGCTGTGTTGTCCAGGTACAGCGCAGCGCTCCGGTCGGCAGCGGGGGGGTGATCTTGGCTATGTTGTCCGGGTACAGCGCAGCGCTCCGGTCAGCGGTGGGTGATTTTGGCTATGTTGTCCGGGTACAGCGCAGCGCTCCGGTCGGCGGCGGGTGATCTTGGCTATGTTGTCCAGGTACAGCGCAGCGCTCCGGTCGGCGGGTGATTTTGGCTATGTTGTCCAAGTACAGCGCAGCGCTCCGGTCGGCGGCGGGTGATCTTGGCTATGTTGTCCGGGTACAGCGCAGCGCTCCGGTCGTCGGCGGGTGATCTTGGCTATGTTGTCCAGGTACAGCACAGCGCTCCGGCCGGCGGCGGCGGGTGATTTCGGCTATGTTGTCCGGGTACAGCGCAGCGCTCCGGTCGGCCGCCGGCGGTTTTCTCGGGTTCTATCAATTGTTTGGTAAAAAAGAAAATGCTATTTTGCAGACTTCTCGCTCCTTTCTGATATTTATCTTTCGTTCTTGTTGCTTAGCAACCAACCTGTTGGCTTTTGGTATTTAAAGACGCGTTAATAAAGCCTCCGCATCATCTGCCGGTGGTGGAGCCGCCTAGATTAGCGGCATCGGCTGCCGAGCGCTCCTGATGGCGGCCCCGTAACGCTTCCTGAGGTACAGATCCGTGATGACGGTTCGCGCAGCGACAATCCCCGTTATATTCTTGGGCTAAGATCAGGCAGAATCCATATTCTTAGACCAGAACTCCCCTCCCCCCAAACAACAAAGAGATTCCGCAGCAGATTGCGCCACTCTTGGCCGAGTTCACACTGCTGATCTGACGCATGTCTGACTCTACAGGGACACGTGGCGGGTTTACATGTGACTCCCGTGGTGTAAATGCATCGCCCCCGCGGCCGCCGCCATTTCTCGGACTCCCATGCTGCGGCGCCGTGTTGGAGGTGCCCATATAAGTATACACCAGACGCAGACCGCGCCGTATCCCAGTAACGGGGGACTTTGTAGTCAGCAGCACTTGGTAATGCTGCGAGTACAGCGCCTGAATATACGCCATACAGGACATTGGCGCACGTCTAAGGCCAGATTCACATCGTATGGCTGCATCTCGTGCCGACCCAACTGCAGGACTTACCATATGACCTGTCGCCATCATGCTAATGCCTTGTGAAACTGGCCTAGTGGTGCAAACCTATACCAGAAAGTGTTACAGGGGTTGTCCAGTTGTAAACTACTGGTGGCCTCTCGGCCAGCAATAAGGGCTCCATGGGGGTCCGCCACCTCGGACCCCGGATGATCAGCTGTTTGCTTGGCCATGCTTTCATACACTGCGCTGATTGCTGCAGGAAGCAGACAGCTCCATTCTCACTGCAGTGGCCAGGATTGGTATCACAACCCAAGTTCCCATTCACTTCAGTGAAGTTAGGCCTGCAATACCAATCCTGGCCACTGCAGTGAGAATGGAGCTGTCTGCTTCCTGCAGCAATCAGCTCAGTGTATGAAAACATGGCCAAGCAGACAGCTGATTGGTGGGTGCCCTGGCAGCAGGCCTCCACTGATCTACTGTGGACGGCCGATCCTGCTGATGGGCCATCCATAATTACAACTGGATACCCCCTTTAAAATGGGCTTTCTCACAGTAGATTGTGCTGGATGATAAATGTGGAGCATCTTTACACACTTCTGTCTCATTGTATACCACCTATTATTTTGCTTTCTTTATGCCAGTGTAGCATTTAGCCCACGCCCCTTTCCCATGAAGACACACCCCTTTCCCATGAAGACACACCCCTGTCGGGCAAGACTCAAATAAATGTGGTGGCTGCATAGAGAACCTGGTTGTGTAGTCATGTAAGGCGGCCCGATGCAGGGACTTACCCTCTTAACCTTAAGAGCAGAGTGTTCGGCCATATTGGTTGTCGCCAGGTTCCCACATTGCGCAATAATTGGTGGGACCGCAGCGCATCCACTCAGGTGACACGGAGCTGCGGGCCGTCCGTGGGGCGCCGCTTATCTTCTCGTGGACCCCTTTACTTTGTGAATTGGTCATTGTTAAAGCTGGAGGATGCCCCGATGGGAGCCGGACCCCCTCATCATATGGGGTGGGAGCTGCAGCCGCCCTCCTTGTCAGCCGGACCCCCTCATCTTATGGGGTGAGAGCTGCAGCCGCCCTCTTCATCAGCCGGACCCCCTCATCATATGGGGTGGAAGCTGCAGCCGCCCTCCTCATCAGCCAGACCCCCTCATCTTATGGGGTGGGAGCTGCAGCCGCCCTCCTCGTCAGCCGGACCCCCTCATCATATGGGGTGGGAGCTGCAGCCGCCCTGCTCGTCAGCCGGACCCCCTCATCTTATAGGGTGGGAGCTGCAGCCGCCCTCCTCGTCAGCCTGACCCCCTCATCTTATGGGGTGGGAGCTGCAGCCGCCCTCCTCGTCAGCCTGACCCCCTCATCTTATGGGGTGGGAGCTGCAGCCGCCCTCCTCGTCAGTCGGACCCCCTCATCTTATAGGGTGGGAGCTGCAGCCGCCCTCCTCGTCAGCCGGACCCCCTCATCTTACGGGGTGGGAGCTGCAGCCGCCCTCCTCGTCAGCCGGACCCCCTCATCTTACGGGGTGGGAGCTGCAGCCGCCCTCCTCATCAGCCGGACCCCCTCATCTTACGGGGTGGGAGCTGCAGCCGCCCTCCTCATCAGCCGGACCCCCTCATCTTACGGGGTGGGAGCTCCAGCCGCCCTCTTCGTCAGTCGGACCCCCTCATCTTATGGGGTGGGAGCTCCAGCCGCCCTCTTCGTCAGTCGGACCCCCTCATCTTACGGGGTGGGAGCTGCAGCCGCCCTCCTCGTCAGCCGGACCCCCTCATCTTATGGGGTGGGAGCTGCAGCCGCCCTCTTCATCAGTCGGACCCCCTCATCTCATGGGGTGGGAGCTGCAGCCGCCCTCCTCGGCAGTCGGACCCCCTCATTTTATGGGGTGGGAGCTGCAGCCGCCCTCCTCATCAGTCGGACCCCCTCATCTTATGGGGTGGGAGCTGCAGCCGCCCTCCTCGTCAGCCGGACCCCCTCATCTTATGGGGTGGGAGCTGCAGCCGCCCTCCTCGTCAGCTGGACCCCCTCATCTTACGGGGTGGGAGCTGCAGCCGCCCTCTTCATCAGTCGGACCCCCTCATCTTATGGGGTGGGAGCTGCAGCCGCCCTCCTCATCAGCCGGACCCCCTCATCTTATGGGGTGGGAGCTGCAGCCGCCCTCCTCGTCAGCCGGACCCCCTCATCTTATGGGGTGAGAGCTGCAGCCGCCCTCCTCGTCAGCCAGCCCCCTCATCTTACGGGGTGGGAGCTGCAGCCGCCCTCTTCATCAGTCGGACCCCCTCATCATATGGGGTGGGAGCTGCAGCCGCCCTCTTCATCAGCCGGACCCCCTCATCTTATAGGGTGGGAGCTGCAGCCGCCCTCCTCGTCAGCCGGACCCCCTCATCTTACGGGGTGGGAGCTGCAGCCGCCCTCTTCATCAGCCGGACCCCTCATCTTATAGGGTGGGAGCTGCAGCCGCCCTCCTCATCAGCCGGACCCCCTCATCATATGGGGTGGAAGCTGCAGCCGCCCTCCTCGTCAGCCGGACCCCCTCATCTTATGGGGTGGGAGCTGCAGCCGCCCTCCTCGTCAGCCGGACCCCCTCATCTTATGGGGTGGGAGCTGCAGCCGCCCTCCTCGTCAGCCGGACCCCCTCATCTTATGGGGTGGGAGCTGCAGCCGCCCTCCTCGTCAGTCGGACCCCCTCATCTTATGGGGTGGGAGCTGCAGCCGCCCTCCTCATCAGTCGGACCCCCTCATCTTATGGGGTGGGAGCTGCAGCCGCCCTCCTCGTCAGCTGAACCCCCTCATCTTACGGGGTGGGAGCTGCAGCCACCCTCCTTGTCAGCCGGACCCCCTCATCTTATAGGGTGAGAGCTGCAGCCGCCCTCCTCGTCAGTCGGACCCCCTCATCTTATGGGGTGGGAGCTGCAGCCGCCCTCTTCATCAGTCGGACCCCCTCATCTTATGGGGTGGGAGCTGCAGCCGCCCTCATCGTCAGCCGGACCCCCTCATCTTATAGGGTGAGAGCTGCAGCCGCCCTCCTCGTCAGCCGGACCCCCTCATCTTATGGGGTGAGAGCTGCAGCCGCCCTCCTCGTCAGCCGGACCCCCTAATCTTATGGGGCAGCTAGGATTGTATTCCCAAATATCTGCATTCAGTCGGGACCTTTCTGGTCATTTTTGGGCTAAGCCCCCAAGTGCAGCCCCCGACGTGGACCTGTTCTATTTCCAGCACTCGAGCTTTCAGAAGTCTTAATCCTTTGTTGCAGCTACAATTCGGCACCTGCTGTGCTCGCTCAGGCGGCGGCCGCGCCATTGTCTCTCCGCCGTACCGCCCTGATGCATGACACTGCATGCAGGAGACTGTAATAGACACTGCGGCGTGGGAGGGGGCTGCATATATGGGGGGCCAACAAATCAAAGACTTGGCCAGATTATTTCTACTTCTGCATTTCCAGCTTCTCGCTTCCACTTGCCATGCTATTAAGTGCTGGATGCCACTAGTGACGGGTATGGGGCGCTCTGGGAGTGCCAAGCTGCTAGACAATGCACAATGTGTACTTCGTCCTGACTTGGCATACTTGGGGCATACCTCATGGGAATGTGTGAGCTGCAAAGTGGGTCCATTTTCTGGCCCTCAAGTACATACTTGGATATATGTATGTAATGTGGAGAATAAGTGTAGCTGCTCGATGCCAGCTGGGTGCATGGGTGCGGCCCTGGGAGCCAGCTTGGGTGCATGGATGCGGCCCCGGGAGGCAGCTGGGTGCATGGATGCGGCCCCGGGAGGCAGCTGGGTGCATGGATGCGGCCCCGGGAGGCAGCTGGGTGCATGGATGCGGCCCCGGGAGGCAGCTGGGTGCATGGATGCGGCCCTGGGAGCCAGCATGGATGCGGCCTCGGGAGCCAGCTGGGTGCATGGATGCGGCCCCGGGAGCCAGCTTGGTGCATGGAGGCGGCCCTGGGAGCCAGCTGGGTGCATGGATGCGGCCCCGGGAGCCAGCTGCGTGCATGGATGCGGCCTCGGGAGCCAGCTGGGTGCATGGATGCGGCCTCGGGAGCCAGCTGGGTGCATGGATGCGGCCCCGGGAGCCAGCTTGGTGCATGGATGCGGCCCCGGGAGCCAGCTTGGTGCATGGATGCGGCCCCGGGAGCCAGCTTGGTGCATGGATGCGGCCCCGAGAGCCAGCTGGGTGCATGGATGCGGCCCCGAGAGCCAGCTGGGTGCATGGATGCGGCCCCGAGAGCCAGCTGGGTGCATGGATGCGGCCCCGAGAGCCAGCTGGGTGCATGGATGCGGCCCCGGGAGCCAGCTGGGTGCATGGATGCGGCCCCGGGAGCCAGCTGGGTGCATGGATGCGGCCCCGGGAGCCAGCTGGGTGCATGGATGCGGCCCCGGGAGCCAGCTTGGTGCATGGAGGCGGCCCTGGGAGCCAGCTGGGTGCATGGATGCGGCCTCGGGAGCCAGCTGGGTGCATGGATGCGGCCTCGGGAGCCAGCTGGGTGCATGGATGCGGCCCCGAGAGCCAGCTGGGTGCATGGATGCGGCCCCGAGAGCCAGCTGGGTGCATGGATGCGGCCCCGGGAGCCAGCTGGGTGCATGGATGCGGCCCCGGGAGCCAGCTGGGTGCATGGATGCGGCCCCCGGGAGCCAGCTGGGTGCATGGATGCGGCCCCGGGAGCCAGCTGGGTGCATGGATGCGGCCTCGGGAGCCAGCTGGGTGCATGGGTGCGGCCCCGGGAGCCAGCTGGGTGTATGGAGTGTGGTAGAAGGAGGTTAGAGTGTATATACAGTAATCGATATGGATGCCAGCCCGAGATCCGGCAGTAGAAGCGGCCGCGGTACGTAGCTTGTTCCTGGCATGCTGGCGCCATATGGGAGGATCATGTGCACAGGGTTTTGTGCCCCCGCATCATTCTGTCGTTCCCTCCTGCCGGAGACAGAAGAAGGGGGAAGGGACTCTATGTCTGAGCAGCCAGCCGCCCTTCGGATGGTTTTCATAATTGATGATCTGGCTCCGCCATTAACCAAACTAATTAATATTAATTTAAATGGTGATTAGGATTGAATTAGAGATGGAGAAAGCCGGCCGCGGATTAGAAAGCGTCACGGTGGAGAGAGAAACTCTTCAGACTATTAGTGAGAAATCAATAAATAGAACTTGACTCTGTTATTATCTGCCGGTCGTAACTCAGATGATGTTTTACTGTCTTGTAGGGACAGAATGATGCTGCTCAAGTTGGAACAGGACATATTAGATTTTATTTCCACCAACGAGTAAGTAGAACGTTTCCATGTGTGCATGGCGATGTGTTCTAGCGCCCCCTGGTGGCCTCTGATGTGTGCATGGAGTTCTGCACTAGATGTGTACTAGCGCCCCCTGGTGGCCTCCGATGGGTGCATGGAGTTCTGCACTAGATGCGTTCTAGCGCCCCCTGGTGGCCTCTGATGTGTGCATGGAGTTCTGCACTAGATGAGTTCTAGCGCCCCCCTGGTGGCCTCTGATGTGTGCATGGAGTTCTGCACTAGATGAGTTCTAGCGCTCCCTGGTGGCCTCTGATGTGTGCATGGAATTCTGCACTAGATGAGTTCTAGCGCCCCCTGGTGGCCTCCGATGTGTGCATGGAGTTCTGCACTAGATGCGTTCTAGCACCTCCTGGTGGCCTCTGATGTGTACCTGGAGTTCTGCACTAGATGTGTTCTAGCGCCCCCTGGTGGCCTCTGATGTGTGCATGGAGTTCTGCACTAGATGAGTTCTAGCTCCCCCTGGTGGCCTCCGATGTGTGCATGGAGTTCTGCACTAGATGCGTTCTAGCGCCCCCTGGTGGCCTCTGATGTGTGCATGGAGTTCTGCACTAGATGAGTTCTAGCGCCCCCCTGGTGGCCTCTGATGTGTACATGGAATTCTGCACTAGATGAGTTCTAGCGCCCCCTGGTGGCCTCTGATGTGTACATGGAGTTCTGCACTAGATGAGTTCTAGCGCCCCCTGGTGGCCTCCGATGTGTGCATGGAGTTCTGCACTAGATGCGTAGTAGTATTGTGTGGCCATACAAGAGTCCTTCCACGCTGTTGGTTGTACCAGGTGATATAGATATATACATATATACAACACTTGTGACGCTCCGTCTCTTCGGGATCTTCGTAGAATTCAACGTAAGAAGTTCCCTCCGATGACCTCCTACCACCGGATGCTCCTCCACCGAGTCGCCGCCTACTTCGGCCTCGATCACAATGTGGACCAGAGCGGCAAATCTGTTATTGTGAACAAAACCAGCAATACAAGAATGTGAGTACTTCGATAACCTGTTCACAAGCAAGTATGTACTTGGCTATACAGCGCCCCTCTCATTTGTGTTTGTGTCTGGTATTGCAGCTTATACCCTCAAGTATTATGTGTTGGGGGCAGATTGCCCGTATCATCTAATAACACAGTGCAGATGATGAGAACAGACGGTAATTAAATCAATTCTGTTCGTTTGTGAGGTCCGTGCGCTGTTGTGATACAAGTGCTCGGGACGTTCGGGGTTGGTGAGGTCCCTGCGCTGGTGGGATAGAAGGGCTCGGGACGCTCGGGGTTGGTGAGGTCCCTGCGCTGGTGGGATAGAAGGGCTCAGGGCGTTCGGGGTTGGTGAGGTCCCTACGCTGGTGGAATAGAAAGGCTCGGGGTGTTTGGGGTTCGTGAGGTCCCTGCGCTGGTGGGATAGAAGGGCTCGGTGCGTTTAGGGTTGGTGAGGTCCCTGCACTGGTGATAGAAAGGCTTGGGGGCATACAGGGTTGGTGAGGTCCCTGCGCTGGTGGGATAGAAGGGCTCGGTGCGTTTAGGGTTGGTGAGGTCCCTGCGCTGGTGGAATAGAAAGGCTCGGGACGTTCGGGGTTGGTGAGTTCTCTGCGCTGGTGATAGAAAGGCTTGGGGGCATACAGGGTTGGTGAGGTCCCTGCGCTGGTGGGATAGAAGGGCTCGGGACATTCGGGGTTGGTGAGGTCCCTGCGCTGGTGGAATAGAAAGGCTCGGGACGTTCGGGGTTGGTGAGTTCTCTGCGCTGTTGTGATACAAGTGCTCGGGACGTTCGGGGTTGGTGAGGTCCCTGCGCTGGTGGGTTAGAAGGGCTCGGGACGTCCAAGGTTGGTGAGGTCTTGGCGCTGGTGGGATAGAAGGGCTCGGGGCATTCGGGGTTGGTGAGTTCTCTGCGCTGTTGTGATACAAGTGCTTGGGACGTTCGGGGTTGGTGAGGTCCCTGCGCTGGTGGGTTAGAAGGGCTCGGGGCGTTCGGGGTTGGTGAGTTCTCTGCGCTGTTGTGATACAAGTGCTCGGGACGTTTGGGGTTGGTGAGGTCCCTACGCTGGTGGAATAGAAAGGCTCAGGGTGTTTGGGGTCGGTTAGGTCCCTGCACTGGTGGGATAGGAGGACTCGGGGCATTTGGGGTTGGTGAGGTCCCTGCGCTGTTGGGATACAAGTGCTCGGGACGTCCAAGGTTGGTGAGGTCTTGGCGCTGGTGGGATAGAAGGGCTCGGGGCGTTTAGGGTTGGTGAGGTCCCTGCGCTGGTGATAGAAAGGCTTGGGGGCATACAGGGTTGGTGAGGTCCCTGCGCTGTTGGGATACAAGTGCTCAGGGCATTCAGGGTTGGTGAGGTCCCTGCAGTGTTGGAATAGAAGGGCTCGGGGTGTTTGGGGTTGGTGAGGTCCCTGCGATGGTGGAATAGAAGGGCTCGGGGTGTTTGGGGTTGGTGAGGTCCCTGTGCTGGTGGGATAGAAGTGCTCGGGACGTTCGGGGTTGCTGAGGTCCCTGCGCTGGTGGGATAGAAGTGCCCGGGACGTTCGGGGTTGGTGAGTTCCCTGCGCTGGTGGGATAGAAGGGCTCGGTGCGTTTAGGGTTGGTGAGGTCCCTGCGCTGGTGGAATAGAAAGGCTCGGTGCGTTTAGGGTTGGTGAGGTCCCTGCGCTGGTGGAATAGAAAGGCTCGGGACGGTCGGGGTTGGTGAGTTCTCTGCGCTGTTGTGATACAAGTGCTCGGGACGTTCGGGGTTGGTGAGGTCCCTGCGCTGGTGGGTTAGAAGGGCTCGGTGCGTTCGGGGTTGGTGAGTTCTCTGCGCTGTTGTGATACAAGTGCTTGGGACGTTCGGGGTTGGTGAGGTCCCTGCGCTGGTGGGTTAGAAGGGCTCGGAGCGTTCGGGGTTGGTGAGTTCTCTGCGCTGTTGTGATACAAGTGCTCGGGACGTTCGGGGTTGGTGAGGTCCCTGCGCTGGTGGGTTAGAAGGGCTCGGGGCGTTCGGGGTTGGTGAGGTCCCTGCGCTGGTGGGATACAAGTGCTCGGGACGTTCGGGGTTGGTGAGGTCCCTGCGCTGGTGGGATAGAAGTGCTTGGGACGTTCGGGGTTGGTGAGGTCCCTGCGCTGGTGGGATAGAAGGGCTCGGGGCGTTCGGGGTTGGTGAGTTCTCTGCGCTGTTGTGATACAAGTGCTCGGGACGTTCGGGGTTGGTGAGGTCCCTGCGCTGGTGGGTTAGAAGGGCTCGGGGCGTTCGGGGTTGGTGAGGTCCCTGCGCTGTTGTGATACAAGTGCTCGGGACGTTCGGGGTTGGTGAGGTCCCTGCGCTGGTGGGTTAGAAGGGCTCGGGGCGTTCGGGGTTGGTGAGGTCCCTGCGCTGTTGTGATACAAGTGCTCGGGACGTTCGGGGTTGGTGAGGTCCCTACGCTGGTGGGATAGAAAGGCTTAGGGTGTTTGGGATTGGTGAGGTCCCTGCGCTGGTGGGATAGAAGGGCTCCGGGCATTCGGGGACATGCTGCCAGGAAGGATTCGAAGGGGTGTTTCTGCCTGGGACTTGCGCACCTGGTTGTGATCCTTGTCGTGCTTCTCGCCGTTCGGCGCTCTGCCTCGCTGCATAGAAAGGCTTCAGTCCTGTTGGATTATTTGTGTAATAAAAGGTGACAAGTGTTTATTGTGCGCCGTCGGCTGCCGCTCGGAGGAATTACACTTAATGAAGGGCAGGAAATGCTCATCTGTCAGATACATTGCGGCATTTCTTGCTCTTGGTTTTTGTAGCGCCCACTGCTTGAAATCTGCAGGAACTTCTACATGATCGGATGTTAAAAGCCACGTCTTACATCGAATATTAATAAGCTTCTAATATTTCCTTCCAGCCCTGATCAGAAATTTGAAGAACATATCAAGGATGAGAAGAGCATGGACTTCCAGAAGCGTTACATCCTTAAAAGGGATAACTCCAGCCTGGACAAAGAGGACAGTCAGGTGGGTGCTGCTGCGGTCCCCTTGTCGGATACCCCGGCCCATGCTCCGGTCCTGCAGCTAACCCCTTTCTGTGCACAGATGAGGATGAGGTTGAAAGAGGACAGGAGAAGCAAGTCCATTGAAGAACGGGAGGAGGAATACCAGAGGGCGAGGGAACGGATATTTGCGCAAGAAGTTAGTGGAATGTTTTAAGTCTCTCTTCCCGTTTTTATTTTTCTTATAAATGTCTGTCACATGTTAGAAATGCGCACAAAGGTGCCCGCCTGCCTCGGCCTCCCAATGGTGCATGTGCACATTCAGGATTTCAGTAACACTACAGAGGGTTGCACTTTACTTTGTTTCATGTTGTGTGTTTTTGGACTATAAAATGCAACCATGGTTAGACAACAGAAAATAAGAAAACGTTTCCCTGGTGGTCTAGAATAGTGCAGGGGTTACTGTGAGTTCTGGTGGTCTAGTATAGTGGAGGGGTTAGTGTGAGCTTTTGTGGTCTAGTGTAGTGAAGGGGTTAGTGTTGTCAGCTCTGGTGGTCTAGAGTAGTGGAAAGTTAGTGTGGCCTCTGGTGGTCTAGAGAAGTGGAGTGGTTGGTGTGAGCTCTGGTGGTCTAGTATAGTGGAGTAAAGGAAATGAAAAAGGAGGGTGGAGCAAGACCCAGTGAGGGTGGTGGTATATTTCTGGAGTACAAAGTGTTTCCAATGATGGAGTATTTCGAATGGTGGAGGTGCTGCCAACAAGATGACGCTCCACCAGGGTGGGCGTGAGTGTAGCAAAAAGGATGTGAAAAAAAATGGTATGGAGGCGCAACCCTCTAAGCCACTAGAAGATGTAGATGAAGGTCCAATGTGTGATGGGGAAAGCACTTTTTTTATTATTTCACAAATTAAAAACCAGCAATAGAAAACGCGTTTCAGGGACGAACCCCTTCGTCAGTTCGGCTGGATAGGACAACAGGATGCCTGGGGGTGACACAATTCCAAAGGTGTTTTGGATGTGTCGGAGGTCCTGTGTTTGCAGGGAGACAGGGGAGAAAGTGCTTTTGGTGTGAGCTCTGGTGGTCTAGTGTAGTGGAGGGGTAATGTCAGCTCTACTGGTCTAGGGCAGCGGAGGGGTAAGTGTCAGCTCTACTGGTCTAGGGCAGCGGAGGGGTTAGTGTCAGCTCTACTGGTCTAGGGCAGCGGAGGGGTTAGTGTCAGCTCTGGTGGTCTAGTACAGTGGAGAGGTTAGTGTCAGCTCTGGTGGTCTAGTACAGTGGAGAGGTTAGTGTCAGCTCTAGTGGTCTAGTACAGTGGAGAGGTTGGTGTGAGCTCTGGTGGTCTAGTACAGTGGAGAGGTTAGTGTCAGCTCTGGTGGTCTAGTACAGTGGAGAGGTTGGTGTGAGCTCTGGTGGTCTAGTACAGTGGAGAGGTTAGTGTCAGCTCTGGTGGTCTAGTACAGTGGAGAGGTTGGTGTGAGCTCTGGTGGTCTAGTACAGTGGAGAGGTTAGTGTCAGCTCTGGTGGTCTAGTACAGTGGAGAGGTTGGTGTGAGCTCTGGTGGTCTAGTACAGTGGAGGGATTAGTGTCAGTTCTACTGGTCTAGGGCAGCGGAGGGGTAAGTGTCAGCTCTAGTGGTCTAGGGCAGCGGAGGGGTAAGTGTCAGCTCTACTGGTCTAGGGCAGCGGAGGGGTAAGTGTCAGCTCTACTGGTCTAGGGCAGCGGAGGGGTTAGTGTCAGCTCTACTGGTCTAGGGCAGCGCAGGGGTAAGTGTCAGCTCTACTGGTCTAGGGCAGTGTTTCTCAAGTACCTCTCATAAAATGAGGATCTCTTATAGAGAGAACAGCTGTGGCAATTTAAGTCACTGACAATGATTGTCACTTGTGCAATACTAAAACCGTCCTGAGAACCTGACCTGGTTGGGGTACGTGAGGGTGGATTTGAGAAACGCTGCTGCAGGGTAGGGAAGAGGTTTGTGCCGTTGACTCTGGTGGTCTGGGGTATTCCTTTTCTGGCGGCCGTGGGTTGAAATGTGGTTCATATCATGTATAATTCCCTGGTGGCCTAGGGTTGAAGCGAGGTTTACATTTCCTGGTGGCGCCTGCTGGGACGTCTGCCATGAAGTTACTGTGTTGTAGTAGTTGTGTGTGCATGCGGAGTAACGGCTGCTCCTCCCTCTTCTCTCCGCCAGTCCCTGTGTTCTCAGGAGAACTTTCTCACGGACAAAAGGTAAGCGCCGTCCGCACGTCTCTACGCACCGCAGGAAGAGCTGCGTCCCATTAACTTGTGTTAAACCCCCGCAGAATCCAGGAGGAGGAGTGTAGTCTGACGCAGCAGCGGCGGCAGATCTTTAGGTATTTGGCTCCTCCCCCTTGTCGCATGTCTGTCCGGCTTGTCTTCCTTCCATATCTTTACAGTCCAGTTGTATAAACTTTCAGGATCAATAAAGACGCCTCAGGTAGATCAGGCAACAGCCTCTTCAGCAGTACAGAGACCGATGTCAAGTATAATGAGCCTCGCCCCTGGAGCAGTACCGACTCCGACAGCTCCATCCGAAACCTGAAGCCCGCTGTCACCAAAGCCAGCAGCTTCAGTGGGATTTCGGTTTTGACGCGAGGGGATAGCTCTGGAAGCAACAAAAGCACAGGCAGGCTTTCCAAAACAGGTATCAGCGGTGGCGCCGCGCCGGCCGGCCGGCCAGGCCACGGCTCCGTCTTTATGCTTGAGTTGTGTGTGTGCTTCTTGTGTTCCACGTTTGTAGATTTGTCGCAGCTTCTAGGTTTAAGATGGCGGTCGGGGCTTGTGACCAGAGCATGCATGTGGGGGGCAGCCAGAAGGTTCCGGAAGCAGGGGATCTCGGGGGATGCAGTAGTCATGGGCTCGTAACCCTTGCCCTTGAGAGTGCCATTCTTCCGATGGTCATCGAGTGGGTAGAGCAGAGGGCACCTAGTGTTCACTTGTAGGCGAGCCAGCAGAGCTTACACTCTACAGTCTGCCATGGATCATGCAATGGACACTGTGGCGCGCTCTTTAATGGCTGCAGTACCCAACACAGCCCATAGGCAAGGGTGGCGCTATCTCATAAATCCCTTTAAGAAACAACCCTTGAGAAACGGCGACGGGAGTCCTTGACTGGAACAGGCCTGTAGCCGGCAGAGCGACGGGAGGGCGAGGACTGTTGGCCATTCACTTTGCCCACCTCCTCCCCAACTAGTGCCCGCTCCCTGGTTGGCCTTCTATTTAGACTCCCTCTGATCCGGTGCCTGGGCCGGTCACATTCATAAGCCTGTAAGTTAACCCCTTCGTGACTGCAATGCGCCTTCTTGTTGATGGGCTTTAAACCTGCACATACATCTTTATAAGGCGGGTGGCTTGGTGACTACTGACAGCCCGGCTCCTGCTCTAACCTCAGATCCTGGCAGGTTAACCCCTTACATGCCACAATCAATAACTGCAGCCTGTAGGCAGATGAAGGGTCACCCATCAGTACCGATGAGTACAAAGGCCTCCGTGCCTGCCATGTAACTCAGCCTGTTAGGCCCCGCCTCCGGCAGAGTGTAGTGGGCTGCTGTCCTAGGCGGAGTAGAGTGCACTACATAAGTAATGCAGTGTACTATCCTAGCAGTCCAATGATCTCCTTCAAGGGAGTATAAAATAGTGTCAAACGTCCGTTATGAGGCAGGTTGTCAGCAGCATCCGTTCATGTTAGACCCCAGACGATCGCTGCGATGCCTTACAGGGCGGAGCCACCATAGAGACCCGCTGATCAGCGCATGGACCTAAGGTGGTGCCGGCCCTTGTACAGCCTGCTCCTGCAGGGGAGATGTGGTACTGCATGGCGGCTGTTCACATCAATGTGTCATGTCCTCTCTCCTACGGGTACCACTTCATATTATTGCGCTGTTTTACAGGACCGAGGGGGCACATACTTTTTATCTGATGGTTTATTAGCAGCTTTGGCATCTTTCCAACTCCTGTGTTTAGGTCGTCCACACCCCACATGGTCCTGCTAGCTCTTCCACCCATGAGGTCTAGATCCGCAGAGCTGGGGTTTCTCCTGCCTTCGGCCTCTTCTGTCCTTGCAGGACTGTAGTTAGTGGTAGGGCCCTCGGCGTGGCGCTCCGTGGTGCTGCCCTCTGCAGAATGGCTGGGCTTTGCATGGTGTACCTGCATGCCTTGTTCTATCAGTGGTTAAAGGGGACCTCATAGGACTTTCTCTCTGCGGGACTATGTATAATTCAGCCGGTCTTTTCTTTCTGGATGGCTAACACTGTAGAGTAACGATATGCTTGTCTGAAGTCACCGGTTGAGCACAAGTTTAAAGGGGTTGCCCAGTTGTAAAACTATTGATGGCCTATGCACAGGATAAGCTATCACTGGTAGATCAGCAGGGGTCTGCCGCCCAGGACCCAGTTGATCAGCTTTTTGCTGGGCTGGTGTGCTCGTGCACTGAACTGATTTCTGCAGGAAGCAGACAGCTCCACTCTCACTGCAGTGGCCAGGTTTGGTATTACAGGCAAAGTTCCCATTGAAATGAATGGCTTGTAATACCAAGCCTAGCCACTGCAGTGGGAGCGGAGCTGTCCTCTTCCTGCAGATAACAGCTCCGTGCCTGAACACACCAGCTTAGCGAACAGCTGATCAGCGGGGGGTGCCAGGGTGTGGAACCCTGCCAGTCTACTATTAGTTTACAACTGGGCAACCCCTTTAAAGGGCATGCCTACCCTTGACCACAATATTGTTTCTTCATACAAGCCCAAAATTTTCTGCTGAGACCACCCAAAACGCATGAAGACAAACTGTCCACTGACTGTCAGTCAGCGGTGCTGGAGGTGCCTGGCAGCTGCTTATCTCTGCACATGAGGGGGTCCACCTTTAACCCTTTGCTACTTGCATGCTTTGCTTGATGTGCTTCTTGCCTCCCTCGGTTGCCACCATTGGTGCCCCGGCAGTGCTGGCAGCGGAGGGGTTAACGTCTTGCCGATATCACTGTGCATGCTGTTGTGTTTCTGGAGGTACAATACCGTGTTTTCTCCTTGCTCCTCTCCCGTAGGTTCAGAGTCTTCTAGTAGTGTAGGGTCGTCCAGAGGGTCTCTGTCTCTGTCCCAGCAGCCTCTTCCCGGTCCCGCTGTAAGCCAGCCTTCCCATGACGCCGCCGCCGCCGTCTATCCGCCTGTCAGCGCTAGTAATTCTCTCTCCTTTGATGGCGGCTTAAGTGGCCCAGTGGCTCCGTCTAGCACTAGCTTCTTTTTGCTTCCCTTGGAAGCCACTGGCATTCCACCCGGCAGCATTCTGATCAACCCGCAAACAGGTTTGTACTGCGTGTGTGGCGGCATCGGGCCGCGCTCCTCCGTGTGTTTATATCCTGTCTGTCGCACCCTACGCAATTCTTATGTGGTGAAGCAATGCTGGCCGGTCATGTGGCCCCTGTGAAACTACTAATACACCCTCTGACCTAGTCCGGCGGAAGTCCTGTACTTACCTCCCCCTGTGTGAGCGCTGGAAGCCGCCACTGAAGGCATTCTAACTTTACAATGGCCGGACTACAAGGCTCAATGCACTGAGTGGCTGTTTCCAGCGCGAATGACGGGGGAGGTAAGTATAACACATCGCTGGACTTAGCGGGGCACTTACTTGTAGCTCGTATGCTTCTCTCCAATATCCATAACACGGCATCGGAGCCAGTATATTATTACCTTAAAGTCACGTATGGACGAGACATTTCCCCCCCCCCCCCCTTCCTTCCCTAGTCATGTACGGACGCCCCCCCTCCCCTAGCGATGTACGGACGAGGCGCGCCGACCCCTCCCTCCCAATGTCATGTATGGACAAGACACCCACCCCTCCACCCCCTCCTCCCCCTTGTCATGTGCGAACGCCCCCCCCCCTCCCCTAGCGATGTACGGACGAAGCGTGCCGCCCCCCCCCCCCCCCTCCCCATGTCATGTATGGACAAGACACCCACCCCTCCACCCCCTCCTCCCCCTTGTCATGTGCGAACGCCCCCCCCCCCTCCCCTAGCGATGTACGGACGAAGCGTGCCGCCCCCCCCCCCCCCTCCCCATGTCATGTATGGACAAGACACCCACCTCTCCATCCTCTCCTTCCCCTTGTCATGTGCGGACCCCCTCCCCATGTCATGTATGGACAAGACACCCACCCCTCCTTCCCCTTGTCATGTGCGGACACCCCCCTCCCCTAGCAATGTATGGACGAGGTGCGCCGACCCCCCTCCCCATGTCATGTACGGACAAGACACCCACCCCTCCACCCCCTCCTCCCCCTTGTCATGTGCAGACCCCCTCCCCATGTCAGGTATGGACAAGACACCCACCCCTCCTCCCCCTTGTCATGTGCAGATGCCCCCCCTCCCCTAGTGATGTACGGACGAAGCGCGCCGCCCCCCCCCCCCCCTCCCCATGTCATGTATGGACAAGACACCCACCTCTCCATCCTCTCCTTCCCCTTGTCATGTGCGGACCCCCTCCCCATGTCATGTATGGACAAGACACCCACCCCTCCTTCCCCTTGTCATGTGCGGACACCCCCCTCCCCTAGCGATGTACGGACGAGGCGCGCCAACCCCCCCCCCTCCCCATGTCATGTATGGACAAGACACCCACCCCTCCTTCCCCTTGTCATGTGCGGACACCCCCCTCCCCTAGCGATGTACGGATGAGGCGCGCCAACCCCCCCCCCCCTCCCCATGTCATGTATGGACAAGACACCCACCCCTCCTTCCCCTTGTCATGTGCGGACACCCCCCCTCCCCTAGCGATGTACGGACGAGGCGCGCCGACCCCCCTCCCTCCCCATGTCATGTATGGACAAGACACCCACCCCTCCACCCCCTCCTTCCCCTTGTTATGTGCGGACGCCCCCCTCCCCTAGCGATGTACAGACGAGGCGCGCCGACCCCCCCCCCCCCATCCCCATGTCATGTATGGACAAGACACCCACCCCTCCTTCCCCTTGTCATGTGCGGACACCCCCCTCCCCTAGCGATGTACGGAAGAGGTGCGCCGACCCCCCTCCCCATGTCATGTACGGACAAGACACCCACCCCTCCACCCCCTCCTCCCCCTTGTCATGTGCAGACCCCCTCCCCATGTCAGGTATGGACAAGACACCCACCCCTCCTCCCCCTTGTCATGTGCAGATGCCCCCCCCTCCCCTAGTGATGTACGGACGAAGCGCGCCGCCCCCCCCCCCCTCCCCATGTCATTTATGGACAAGACACCCACCTCTCCATCCTCTCCTTCCCCTTGTCATGTGCGGACCCCCTCCCCATGTCATGTATGGACAAGACACCCACCCCTCCTTCCCCTTGTCATGTGCAGACATCCCCCTCCCCTAGCGATGTACGGATGAGGCGCGCCAACCCCCCCCCCCCCCCTCCCCATGTCATGTATGGACAAGACACCCACCCCTCCTTCCCCTTGTCATGTGCGGACACCCCCCTCCCCTAGCGATGTACGAACGAGGCGCGCCGACCCCCCTCCCTCCCCATGTCATGTATGGACAAGACACCCACCCCTCCACCCCCTCCTTCCCCTTGTTATGTGCGGACGCCCCCCTCCCCTAGCGATGTACGGGCGAGGCGCGCCGACCCCCCCCCCCCCCCCCCCTCCCTATGTCATGCATGGACAAGACTCTTACCCCGCATCTGGTTTTAATTATTAAGATGAATTTGGTGATGCCGTCCCTTTAAGGTGACTGTACACATAGGATGCACTTCAGTCGGTGTATGGGGGTCCTCCACTGATATCGGATGTTGGGGAGGGGCAGACGGTTGGGCATGTCGGGGTTCCTGTTGGACATCAGTCTCCCATTGGGATAAACCTGCAGGCTGGGCCAGCTTGAACGTACAGGTGATGGAGCGGGGAGCTATCCGCCGGTGGCCATTACATACCTTCCAGTTGCCTTCATTACCTGATGTTCAGCCACGGCTGTAGGTACTATGGAGGCAGCCATTGCAGGGCTCTTTGAGTCCTCCCAAGTCCTCCCAAGTCCTGTAGATGGTGGGACCTTTCTCGGGCCTCCTGTCTTCACTGGCGCTGTAGCCGTAAAAAGGGGAGACCCAAATGTTAGGCGGCCCAGAGGTGCATGGCCGGAGCCTCCAGCCCGGGATAGCGAGCGGTCCTACGGCCGCAGATCATCATGGAAGGACTTCTAGTTCCACCACCATCCAGTGTTGTCGGTGCTGATCGGAGTCTGGGACGTTGTCGGGACTCCTTATAGGCATCAAGGTCTGTTTTCATGATAGACCGTTTGATAAATTGGTCCCGTTCATTTGTGCCAGCTGGATATTGACTGCCACGCCGGCGCGTTGTGCAAGACCTCACTCCACCGGAATGGGACCGCGGCAGTGTGCAAGACCTCACTCCACTGGAATGGGGCCGCGGCAGTGTGCAAGACCTCACTCCACTGGAATGGGGCCGCGGCAGTGTGCAAGACCTCACTCCACTGGAATGGGGCCGCGGCAGTGTGCAAGACCTCACTCCACCGGAATGGGACCGCGGCAGTGTGCAAGACCTCACTCCACTGGAATGGGGCCGCGGCAGTGTGCAAGGCCTCACTCCACTGGAATGGGGCCGCGGCAGTGTGCAAGACCTCACTCCACTGGAATGGGGCCGCGGCAGTGTGCAAGACCTCACTCCACTGGAATGGGGCCGCGGCAGTGTGCAAGGCCTCACTCCACTGGAATGGGGCCGCGGAAGTGTGCAAGACCTCACTCCACTGGAATGGGGCCGCGGCAGTGTGCAAGACCTCACTCCACTGGAATGGGGCCGCGGCAGTGTGCAAGGCCTCACTCCACCGGAATGGGGCCGCGGCAGTGTGCAAGACCTCACTCCACTGGAATGGGGCCGCGGCAGTGTGCAAGGCGTCCGCTCACTGCTCTGGGTATTAAAGTCACTGAAGACTGCAGCTGTTCATTAGGACGTGACTACTAACGAACGGTCATCAGGGTGGCTCATCAGGCGCTGATCCCCAGCGATCGGCTGTTATCCGGCCCCTCGTCGGTGACCATGGAGCGGGGCGCTGGCAGCTTGGTGGCGGCTCAGACACCGATCTCATCGAATGCACTGTAGCACCAACCTGCCATGTGGACATAACAGTCTGCTGCCGGCTCCGTGCGCACCGCTGTCTGATTGGTCCGCTGTCAGCTATGGATGAGCTATCCCGAGGATGAGTCATTGGGAGTGAAGGCCCAAAAAACCCAGAAAGAGGTTTTCTAAGACCTAGAAATGACAAATTTAGGCAATATGGCAGTGCAGCAGTTGTTGAATTTTCTGCAAATGTCTTTTTCTGTAGATTTAACAAACGTGCATCATTGGAGGGGCGTTCCATTTGTAGCACGTCGCCCCCTATCCATGGGATAGGGAATCACTAGCTGCTTGCGGGGGGCCACGCAGCTCCATGAATGGAGCAGTGGTGTGCTTGCGTGACTTCCGTTCTGTTTATTTCGGGACCAACCAACCACACCCCTGTTCTCTGTATTGGTGGGGCTCTCAGCGGTCGGCCCCCAATAAACAGCTGGTTATCCTTTCATCCTGTGTGTACCTTGCTACATCTGGAATTCCTCTTTAAATTCTGCAGACACCTCCATTTACATGCACATATTTTGGACTGACAATCCTTTTTGGAATAGGGTCTTGTTAAAAATGTTTCACCATTTGACTTCTGCAGCTTCTACATATCACTGTATATAGCAAGCTGCAGAAAGCTATTCCATAACCCATCTGTCCGTGAGTTCATCTGCTGGCTCTGTCTTCAGCTGTGTTCAGGAGAGCTGGGACGGGGACTTGGCCATCAAACAAGCTCGCTGCAGTTTGCTGTATACAGTGATATGTAGAAACTGCAGAAGACAAACACTGCAAACATTTTAATGAAGCCCTGTTGTAAAAATCATTATCGGTGCAAAATACAAGAGTATAAGGAAAAAAGGAGCTCCCCAGAGATGTCCGGAGTCTGTAAAGCGGAACTGTACGGCTCTGTTCGCACCAGGGTCATGGCTTCGGAGCATAGCGGGGTAAGCTGAAATCTCTTTGACCAGCAGATCCGCCGTCGCTCTGGCAGGTCCTGCTGGCGTATAACTCAGTGCGGCAGGAGTTCATCTTATATAGCAAGAATAAAGCTGCCGACTGCTAAAAAGCTGATATTTTCCTAAAACTGAGCAGCATGCAGACCCCGGTGTGAGCCGAGCCGAGAGAGGGCCGCCGCCGCAGCAGGGCAGAGGAGGGCTCTGCTGTTTATGCTGGGGATGGAGTTTCTTGCAGCGTCTCATTGACTGCCTGTTTTTTGATGTAGAGGAAATGACCGCGCTGACTCTTGTGTTCCTGCAGGTCACCCGTTTATAAACCCAGACGGCACGCCGGTTGTGTATAATCCTCCTGTGACTCAGCAACCAGTTAGGACCCAAGTGCCTGCCCCAGCACCCCCTCCTCCGCCGCCGCCCCCTCCCCAGCAAGCGCCCAGCCACCTGATACCGCAGGTATGTACAGCGACACGGACCGTGTGTATGGCGCAGTCCACATAGAGCGCTTGGGTGAGATACTCCATTACCTCTAGGTAACGGCGTGTGGAGTAATTGGCGCAGGCTTGTTCTTATTGCCCCAGTGATGGATGTGACGCGCGGCGATGAGACGCTCTTCATGTCGTCTGTAAGACGCTAATCTTTCGTGCCATCCGTTTTACGTACAAAAGTGTCCAGCGTATCCCTGGAGACTCGCGGTCAGGCCGGGGCCCACTGAGGAGAGCGTGGTTGGCCCCCTAGTGTCTGACCCACAGAGGCGGCGTGTATTCGGGAGGCGCGGTAACATCGGGTCGGTCGCAAAAACTCTGTGAATTGTACATCTTGTAGTTTAAAATAAATCACGCAGTCGCCAGATGAGCGCATTCTGAGCCATAAATGGCGCATTTTATTGGTGGGTTTCGCTCTGCTGAAGGGGTCATCCGGGGAGGGAACCGTGATCCGGTTTGTGTCAGCCCCCCCGGAGATGGAGGTGCTGGACCCAAACTAGATCCTGTAAGCCCCCGTTACGCCTGCCCTGCTATCTCTGGCAGTCCTCCCAGCGACAGCGCGAATGTGACTGCCTTTTATCAAACTCCCCCTGACCAATAATTAGTGGGAGTGCCCAGCACTGGCGCCCCCAACAGTCCTACCACCTGTCCTGCGGGTGGAGGGTTCATCTACTTGTTGGGTTGTCCAGAATTAGAAAGGCACGGCTGGTTTCCTCCAGAAACGGCCCATGGGTTGTCTGTTTTTTAGTTTTGGCTCTACTGAAGTGAACTGCAATACCAGATACGACCTGAGGACGGGTGTGGCGCTGTTTTGGAAGAGAAGAGCTGTGTCTTTCTAATTCTGCCAAGGCTTTAGGGTAGCGTTCCCTCGGAGCCGCGGATGACCCGATGTAGCTGTAGATCTGCGGCAGATTTCAACACTAACAATGTGAACTCAATCGACCGATCCTGCACAACATGCGAGGGACCGCGAGCCCAGAGACGGGATTCAGTCCCAGTCAGCGGATACGGCGGAGCTCCGTGACGTCCGCAGGACATGAGCTTGTCTCCGTTTATATGGGGGGCTATGAGTAGGGCTGTGGGATGTTGGCGAAGCAATAAAAACGGCTTCCATCCGCGGGCGCCGAGGAGCCTCCGCTGTCGGGCGGCTGCCTGCGACGGGATGGATGACTCCTTGTCGCTGCGCAGACGCTGGCTGGCGCAGATGTTGTAGGTCTTTATGTTCTGGGCTCCGTTATTTCCAGCCGCGGGGCCCCTTGGAAGCACACGGGTCCCGCTGGCGGCGGTCTTCGGGCTCCTTCACCGCACCGTTTTTGCTGTCTGTTGTCATTTTAGGGGTTAAATAGAAGTATTGCAGTTTCTGCTGTTACTTCTTCGTTGGCCCCTCCAGGACGCGGACCCCTTATTACAGTCTTTTTATCCTCCCTCCCATCCCCCGTCGCGGTCTGAGGGCGCCTTGTATTTTTTTGTGTTTTTTAATGTACTTTTAAAAATTTCTAAGTGGAGTAAAATGGGGGGGGGGGGGGGGGGGGAACTCCACCATTTTTTGGTGTCTTTGGGGGGGCGCGGAGTGTTAAGGCAGCGGTATGCAGTTGAAGTTGGCGAACCGGCTACCTGAAGGTTGCCGGTTCAATCCCCGCTGGTTCAGGTAGCTCAGCGTTGGCTCAGCCTTCCATCCATCCGAGGTCGGTACAATTGATGGTGAAGCCCCCAGCGGAGGAGGGTCTGGGATAGTGGAGGACATCACTGAAATGCTTTAGTTAGACCCCCGCACAGGCTGATGACATCACTGCTGGCAGGATGGGATGCTTGTCAAGGGCTCTCGTATAGTCAGCTAAAGCACTCTTACAAATCTATAGGGATGGCACAAACTTATTCCTTAGCCAGGCTTTAGGACCCCCGATCACATGTCCAGTAGGGGGCAGCGATATGACATGTCCAGTAGGGGGCAGCGATATGACATGTCCAGTAGGGGGCAGCGATATGACATGTCCAGTAGGGGGCAGCGATATGATATGTCCAGTAGGGGGCAGCGATATGACATGTCCAGTAGGGGGCAGCGATATGACATGTCCAGTAGGGGGCAGCGATATGACATGTCCAGTAGGGGGCAGCGATATGACATGTCCAGTAGGGGGCAGCGATATGACATGTCCAGTAGGGGGCAGCGATATGACATGTCCAGTGCGGGACAGCGATATGACATGTCCAGTGCGGGGCAGCGATATGACATGTCCAGTGCGGGGCAGCGATATGACATGTCCAGTAGGGGGCAGCGATATGACATGTCCAGTAGGGGGCAGCGATATGACATGTCCAGTAGGGGGCAGCGATATGACATGTCCAGTACGGGGCAGCGATATGACATGTCCAGTACGGGGCAGCGATATGACATGTCCAGTACGGGGCAGCGATATGACATGTCCAGTACGGGGCAGCGATATGACATGTCCAGTAGGGGGCAGCGATATGACATGTCCAGTAGGGGGCAGCGATATGACATGTCCAGTGGGGGGCAGCGATATGACATGTCCAGTGCGGGGCAGCGATATGACATGTCCAGTGGGGGGCAGCGATATGACATGTCCAGTAGGGGGCAGCGATATGACATGTCTAGTAGGGGGCAGCGATATGACATGTCCAGTAGGGGGCAGCGATATGACATGTCCAGTAGGGGGCAGCGATATGACATGTCCAGTGCGGGGCAGCGATATGACATGTCCAGTGCGGGGCAGCGATATGACATGTCCAGTGCGGGGCAGCGATATGACATGTCCAGTGCGGGGCAGCGATATGACATGTCCAGTAGGGGGCAGCGATATGACATGCCCAGTGCGGGGCAGCGATATGACATGCCCAGTGCGGGGCAGCGATATGACATGCCCAGTGCGGGGCAGCGATATGACATGCCCAGTGCGGGGCAGCGATATGACATGCCCAGTGGGGGGCAGCGATATGACATGCCCAGTGCGGGGCAGCGATATGACATGTCCAGTAGGGGGCAGCGATATGACATGTCCAGTGCGGGACAGCGATATGACATGTCCAGTAGGGGGCAGCGATATGACATGTCCAGTAGGGGGCAGCGATATGACATGTCCAGTAGGGGGCAGCGATATGACATGTCCAGTAGGGGGCAGCGATATGACATGTCCAGTGCGGGGCAGCGATATGACATGTCCAGTGCGGGGCAGCGATATGACATGTCCAGTAGGGGGCAGCGATATGACATGTCCAGTAGGGGGCAGCGATATGACATGTCCAGTGGGGGGCAGCGATATGACATGTCCAGTGCGGCGCAGCGATATGACATGTCCAGTGCGGCGCAGCGATATGACATGTCCAGTAGGGGGCAGCGATATGACATGCCCAGTGCGGGGCAGCGATATGAGATGTCCAGTGGGGGGCAGCGATATGACATGTCCAGTAGGGGGCAGCGATATGACATGCCCAGTGCGGCGCAGCGATATGACATGTCCAGTGCGGCGCAGCGATATGACATGTCCAGTGCGGCGCAGCGATATGACATGTCCAGTGCGGCGCAGCGATATGACATGTCCAGTGGGGGGCAGCGATATGACATGTCCAGTAGGGGGCAGCGATATGACATGTCCAGTAGGGGGCAGCGATATGACATGTCCAGTAGGGGGCAGCGATATGACATGTCCAGTGCGGGGCAGCGATATGACATGTCCAGTAGGGGGCAGCGATATGACATGCCCAGTGCGGGGCAGCGATATGACATGCCCAGTGCGGGGCAGCGATATGACATGTCCAGTGGGGGGCAGCAATAGCGGAGTTCTGTGTTTGATCTCCATTGGCAGCATGTGGACCATACATTTGTTCATATGGGGGACAGGACCCGTGTTCTCATCGCCTATCAGACACTTAAAGGGTTGGTCTGGGACTATTGTGACTGTCTATTGATGACCTATCCTTAGGTTGTTAGATCACCAGTAGTTCATTAGTGAGGGTCCACGGCTCCGGATCCCCACTGATCAGCTGATTCCTGGCCTGCTGTCAGTACAGGTCAGCACTGGAAGCAGATAGTGCTATCAGCATTGCAGAGGCCCACCTTGGTACTGCAGGCACATCTCCCATTGAATTCAAGGGGGGCTGTGCCTGGAGATTAAACAGACAGCACTATCTGCTTCCAGAGCAGCAAACCCCGACGATCAACTGTTGGGGATTCTGAGGGTAGCTCATCAGTGGAAAGTCACCCGAGGCCTGGACCGCCCCTTTAACCTCTGACCTGTAGCTGGGAGAGAAGTTTAAAACTTAAGGTAACAACTTTAAATGTAGAGTCTGCAAAAAAAAGCAAATAAAAGTCCTTTAAAGGGGTTGTACCAAGATGAGACGGCACAATAGGGGATCACTTTCTGACCCACGGGATGGGGCTGCCATGTGCTGCTCCCCGAGTGATGTCCTTAGTCGGAGCGCTGGCTGAGCGTGGCGGTCAGCACTGTACTCACATCAACGGGGCTGATGGAAAAACCCGCCCGGGCATCTCAGCAGTGAATGGACTTCAGTCGTCTCCTCACTGCGGAGGGTGCAGTAACCACACCGTGAGGACGGGGGACACAGGAGTCTCCAGATCTGTGGTGGTCTCGGTGCGGAGACCCCCACCACCTTATTCCCCAACCAGTGGAGATCCGTGTTACTTCCCCTTTATCTCAGTAACAGTCTTCTGTACTTCCCCATTCCTCTACAAGCCTGCAGTGTAGTGAGGAGAACTCCTCCAATATGGATGCACATGAGACCGGCGGTAACGCGGCGTCCTATAAATAAGACGAGCGCCTGTACACAGGAATATCGGAGCCGCCATCCGTGTAATGTTATGTGGACGGCTCAGGCAGGCGTGCAGCCTGGAGTGACGGATCTGGAAGACGAGTCGGTGTAGTTACTCCAGCAAAGGAATTCTGCGCACTCAGCGTTCTGCATACGTTATTAATTCCCCGTGTCACCGGATACCGGGGGCCCTGAAGAGCGCGCTGCCCTTGGGCGAGATGCCAGGCAGATCACATACAATGCTCAGAGGCCGCCATGTCATGTGCTGATCCAGTACCGCCCGCCCGCTGCCCTTGGGCGAGATGCCAGGCAGATCACATACAATGCTCAGAGGCCGCCATGTCATGTGCTGATCCAGTACCGCCCGCCCGCTGCCCTTGGGCGAAATGCCAGGCAGATCACATACAATGCTCAGAGGCCGCCATGTCATGTGCTGATCCAGTACCGCCCGCCCGCTGCCCTTGGGCGAGATGCCAGGCAGATCACATACAATGCTCAGAGGCCGCCATGTCATGTGCTGATCCAGTACCGCCCGCCCGCTGCCCTTGGGCGAGATGCCAGGCAGATCACATACAATGCTCAGAGGCCGCCATGTCATGTGCTGATCCAGTGCCGCCCGCCCGCTGCCCTTGGGCGAGATGCCAGGCAGATCACATACAATGCTCAGAGGCCGCCATGTCATGTGCTGATCCAGTGCCGCCCGCCCGCTGCCGTTGGGCGAGATGCCAGGCAGATCACATACAATGCTCAGAGGCCGCCATGTCATGTGCTGATCCAGTACTGCCCGCCCGCTGCCGTTGGGCGAGATGCCAGGCAGATCACATCAGAGGCCGCCATGTCATGTGCTGATCCAGTACCGCGTCCATTACATCTGCGCTGCGAGTTTCTGTTCTGCTGTTCCTTTTCTTGTTTAATTGCTCATTTATTTGATTGCGGTGTGTAAGGCTTGGACTCCGTTCGTTCCTTCAGGTTTCTGGTGACGGGGGAGCGTAGAAGGAATATTTACACGAAGACTCACACCGTCCTGCTGTTCTAGGCTGCGGCTCCGTGTGGCGCTCTTCTCTGCAAGTCGGCCTTTTTTATGTCTGCAGAATAAAACTGCAATAAGGCGACTCTTGATTGTCGGTTGGTTAGTGGCCCGCAGACGGCCGGCATCGGAGCGCCGCTGCTTTGGTCTCTCCCATTGACTTGAATAGTCGGGTCTTGTCTGTAAAACGGAGCAGAATAGCGCGCAGCTCGTGTCTGTAGTTTGTGCTGCCGCCTTGAATACTAGCGGCGGTCCGCGGGATATTGGCTTTTCACGTCTGACACAGAGGTTGGAAGAACTCGTGTGTCAGGGGCCTGAAAAACCAGATCTGTTAGACCTAATAGGGGCCAATGTTCGCACCCCCCCCCCCCCGGTGCGTACAACTAGGCGGATCCATCCCGCCGACCGGAAACCCGAGCGCAGATGTGAGCCAAGTGTAACACGGAAAGTCACAGCACTGATGAGTGGAAGCAAAAGTACGTAGAGACAAAGAACTCCTCCGGCCCATTTGCTTTACATACAAATGATTCTTCGTCTGTGTGAATCGCCACACACAATGGCGCAGTGCGACGTCTCCTTGTTTAGTCTCGTTTTAAGTGTTTTCTTCTCTGTGTTTTTCTCTTGTCTTTATTAACCAAGTTTAACTGTTACTCCTTCAGCCTATCCGGTCACTGCCGTCCTCCTCGCAGCCGGTTCAGTACCCAGCCGTCTCTTATCCACCCCCGCTCCTGCAAGTCTCGCCCGCTCCGCAGTACACTGTGGTACTGTATCCTGCTCTCTTCTCTCTCTGCTCCATCTCTGCATGTTGGTAGATATCTAGAAAATGTTCACAACTTCTTTCTTTCCTCCTCCCTGATGATGAGATTTGTAATAGTTGTAAAAATCTTTGCAGCCCTCAGCCACCACTAGGGGGCGCAATCCGTATACAGCTGCATACAGGCCATGGTAAATAGGAGCAGTATACTGCCACATATGTTTGTGTTAGGTTCCTGCGCCAACTGATCTCCGTTGGGTGTTGCAAGAGTTAATATTACGAAACGGACCCAGAAAGCAGACGAGTAGATGATGCAGGCCTGATCTGTAATAACTGGAAGATGATTGATTCATCACTCGGGGCATCAGGCGAGCCGCCTGTCTAGCGGGGGCGGGGAGGATGGCGTTCGCCTTTCAAGGATAAGCTTTCCTGTGTTTTTAATTAAGTGAGATTGTTGCGCTGCGCGGGGACCGCCGCCGCTTCCTGGGATTTCTCTTGTTTAGACTTTTTCATCTTCATTTTTAAAATGCAGTAAAAATCGTGACGGACAGAAGAGGAGAGCGAGAATATAACGGGGCGGCGCAGCATCGCATTGTGCGTGGCATCCAGGTAGCGGAGGAGCGAGTGCGGCGCCGCCGGGGTTTTGTGCGTGGCATCCAGGTAGCGGAGGAGCGAGTGCGGCGCCGCCAGGGTTTTGTGCGTCGCATCCAGGTAGCGGAGGAGCGAGTGCGGCGCCGCCGGGGTTTTGTGCGTCGCATCCAGGTAGCGGAGGAGCGAGTGCGGCGCCGCCGGGGTTTTGTGCGTCGCATCCAGGTAGCGGAGGAGCGAGTGCAGCGCCTCCGGGGTTTTGTGCGTCGCATCCAGGTAGCGGAGGACGAGTGCGGCGCCGCCGGGGTTTTGTGCGTCGCATCCAGGTAGCGGAGGAGCGAGTGCGGCGCCGCCGGGGTTTTGTATCTTCACCGGCTAAATCTGTCAAATTTCACTGAAAATCTTCATTAGAAAGCTGCAGATTTTGCCCTCTCCTTTCCTCCCCACGGGCAGATGCCGTGTCTGCTCTGTGGCGCCGCTACGCTGTGGTTTCTGTTCGCCGCGTCTAGTTTTTGCTCATCCGAATCGCAGGGAAGTGAAATACAAGTTAAAATAGGTGATGAGGCCCCAATAACAGGGTCCCCGCGGGAAGTCTATCTATTTAGCTGCAGGCCGGTTTTTGTGCGCTGGCTGCCGGGCGCGCTCGCCTCATTCCCATTCTGCAGGTTGATTGTAATATCTGTAGACTCGCTAATTACCTCCACATTACTGCGTCCTCAGATCTGCGGTAACATCAGCCTATTGGGGAGCGGCCGCAGCGTGCCGTCACTCCTTACATAACCGCCTCACTCTCAGCACTTCAGCTTTTACGCTTGATATTTTAATTTTTTTGTTTTACCTCTTGGTAACTCTAATTACCCTAAATCACCCTAATCGCCCTCTCGGCTCCTCCTAATTACCTTTTTTTTGGATTGTCATTTTTATAGATTGTCCGAGATTTTGCTAACGCAGTCCGAAGCCGCGTTGGCAGCATTCTCCATTCTCTTAATTATTTTTGAGCTCGGGGGAGGCGTTCTGCGTTGCTCGTGGATCCGGCGCGAACACTGCTACTCTAAGCGCTTTCTGCGCTCCTCGGGGATGGCAGATAGGAAAATATTTTGATGAATCAGCGTTACTTTAATTGTCAAGGTGTTAATTAAGTTGGGAGGTGGAATGAAGGCCATCTTATTACTTGGTCTGCAAAAGATTTGTTTGCCTTTTTTAATATTTTTGATTTGAGTTGGTTTCATTTTCTGGGTTAATTTTGTGAAGTTTCGGCTGCTGAGGAGTGAAAGTATCTGTGCGCACGTCCGTGATTTTACAGTGTAGCAGCAGATCGAAAAATCTTTAAAATACCTTGTGTAATAAGTGGGACATCAATGGTGTTATTTCCCCCCTGCCTTGGGAAGTGAATTACAACAAAGCTGACAACTTTTATTTTACAGCCAAAAAGTAGCGTCAGAATAGTATTGCTACAGTATCAGAATAGTGTCGGAGTAGTAGTACTAATAGTGTCAGAGTAGTAGTACTAATAGTGTCGGAGTAGTAGTACTAATAGTGTCGGAGTAGTAGTACTAATAGTGTCAGAGTAGTAGTAGTAATAGTGTCGGAGTAGTAGTAGTAATAGTGTCGGAGTAGTAGTAGTAATAGTGTCGGAGTAGTAGTAGTAATAGTGTCGGAGTAGTAGTAGTAATAGTGTCGGAGTAGTAGTAGTAATAGTGTCGGAGTAGTAGTAATAATAGTGTCGGAGTAGTAGTAATAATAGTGTCGGAGTAGTAGTAGTAATAGTGACGGAGGAGTAGTAGTAATAGTGTCAGAGTAGCAGTAGTAATAGTGTTGGAGTAGCGACGGAGCAGTAGTAGTAATAATAGTGTCGGAGTAGCAGTAGTAATAGTGTCAGAGTAGTAGTAGTAATAGTGTTGGAGTAGCAACGGAGTAGTAATAGTGTCGGAGTAGCGACGGAGTAGTAGTAGTAATAGTGTCGGAGTAGCAATGTAGTAGTAATAGTGTCGGAGTAGCGACGGAGTAGTAGTAATAGTGTCGGTGTAGCAATGTAGTAGTAATAGTGTCGGAGTAGCGACGGAGTAGTGGTAATAGTAGTGTTGGAGTGGCGACGGAGGAGTAGTAGTAATAGTGTCGGAGTAGCGACGGAGCAGTAGTAGTAATAATAGTGTCGGAGTAGTAGTAGTAATAGTGTCGGAGAAGCGACGGAGTAGTAGTAGTAATAGTGTCGGAGTAGCAATGTAGTAGTAATAGTGTCGGAGTAGCAATGTAGTAGTAATAGTGTCGGAGTAGCAATGTAGTAGTAATAGTGTCGGAGTAGCGACGGAGTAGTAGTAATAGTGTCGGTGTAGCAATGTAGTAGTAATAGTGTCGGAGTAGCGACGGAGTAGTGGTAATAGTAGTGTCGGAGTAGCGACGGAGGAGTAGTAGTAATAGTGTCGGAGTAGCGACGGAGGAGTAGTAGTAATAGTGTCGGAGTAGCGACGGAGGAGTAGTAGTAATAGTGTCGGAGTAGCGACGGAGGAGTAGTAGTAATAGTGTCGGAGTAGCGACGGAGGAGTAGTAGTAATAGTGTCGGAGTAGCGACGGAGGAGTAGTAGTAATAGTGTCGGAGTAGCGACGGAGGAGTAGTAGTAATAGTGTCGGAGTAGCGACGGAGGAGTAGTAGTAATAGTGTCGGAGTAGCGACGGAGGAGTAGTAGTAATAGTGTCGGAGTAGCGACGGAGGAGTAGTAGTAATAGTGTCGGAGTAGCGACGGAGGAGTAGTAGTAATAGTGTCGGAGTAGCGACGGAGGAGTAGTAGTAATAGTGTCGGAGTAGCGACGGAGGAGTAGTAGTAATAGTGTCGGAGTAGCGACGGAGGAGTAGTAGTAATAGTGTCGGAGTAGCGACGGAGGAGTAGTAGTAATAGTGTCGGAGTAGCGACGGAGGAGTAGTAGTAATAGTGTCGGAGTAGCGACGGAGGAGTAGTAGTAATAGTGTCGGAGTAGCGACGGAGGAGTAGTAGTAATAGTGTCGGAGTAGCGACGGAGGAGTAGTAGTAATAGTGTCGGAGTAGCGACGGAGGAGTAGTAGTAATAGTGTCGGAGTAGCGACGGAGGAGTAGTAGTAATAGTGTCGGAGTAGCGACGGAGGAGTAGTAGTAATAGTGTCGGAGTAGCGACGGAGGAGTAGTAGTAATAGTGTCGGAGTAGCGACAGAGGAGGAGTAGTAGTAATAGTGTCGGAGTAGCGACGGAGGAGTAGTAGTAACAGTGTCGGAGTAGCGACGGAGTAGTAGTAGTAATAGTGTCGGAGTAGCGATGGAGGAGTAGTAGTAATAGTGTCGGAGTAGCGACGGAGGAATAGTAGTAGTAATAGTGTCGGAGTAGTGATGGAGTAGTAGTACTAATAGAGTCCGAGTAGCGACCGAGTAGTAATAGAAATAGTGTTGGAGTAGCAGTAGTAATAGTGTCGGCGTAATAGTACTAATAGTGTCGGAGTAGTGACGGAGTAGTATTAGTAATAGTGTTGGAGTAGCGACGGAGTAATATTAGTAATAGTGTCGGAGTAGCGACGGAGTAATATTAGTAATAGTGTCGGAGTAGCGACGGAGTAGTATTAGTAATAGTGTCGGAGTAGCGACGGAGTAGTATTAGTAATAGTGTCGGAGTAGCGACGGAGTAGTAGTAGTAATAGTGTCGGAGTAGCGACGGAGTAGTAGTAGTAATAGTGTCAGAGTAGCGACGGAGTAATAATAATAGTGCTGGAGTAGCGACGGAGGAGTATTAGTAATAGGGTCGGAGTAGCGACGCTGGAGTATTAGTAATAGTGTCCGAGAAGAGACGCAGGAGTAGTAATAGTGTCGGAGTAGCAGTAGTAATAGTGTCGGAGTAGCAGTAGTAATAGTGTCGGAGTAGCAGTAGTAATAGTGTCGGAGTAGCAGTAGTAATAGTGTCGGAGTAGTAGTAGTAATAGTGTTGGAGTAGCTACGGAGTAGTAATAGTAATAGTGTCGGAGTAGCGACGGATTAGTAGTAATAGTGTCGGAGTAGTAGTAGTAATAGTGTCGGAGTAGCGATGGATTAGTAGTAATAGTGTCGGAGTAGTAGTAATAATAGTGTCGGAGTAGCGACGGATTAGTAGTAATAGTGTTGGAGTAGCGACGGAGTAGTAGTAGTAATAGGGTCGGAGTAGCACCGGAGTAGTAGTAGTAGTAATAGTGTCGGAGTAGTAATAGTGTCGGAGTAGTAGTAGTAATCGTGTCGGAGTAGCGACGGAGTAGTAGTAGTAATAGTGTCGGAGTAACGACAGAGTAGTAGTAGTAATAGTGTCGGAGTAGCGACGGAGGAGTAGTAGTAATAGTGTCGGAGTAGCGACGGAGGAGTAGTAGTAATAGTGTCGGAGTAGCGACGGAGGAGTAGTAGTAATAGTTTCGGAGTAGCGACGGAGGAGTAGTAGTAATAGTGTCGGAGTAGCGACGGAGGAGTAGTAGTAATAGTTTCGGAGTAGCGACGGAGGAGTAGTAGTAATAGTGTCGGAGTAGCGACGGAGTAGTAGTAGTAATAGTGTCGGAGTAGCGACGGAGGAGTAGTAGTAATAGTTTCGGAGTAGCGACGGAGGAGTAGTAGTAATAGTGTCGGAGTAGCGACGGAGGAGTAGTAGTAATAGTGCCGGAGTAGCGACGGAGGAGTAGTAGTAATAGTGTCGGAGTAGCGACGGAGGAGTAGTAGTAATAGTGTCGAGTAGCGACGGAGAAGTAGTAGTAATAGGGTCGGAGTAGCGACGGATTAGTAGTAGTAGTGTCAGAGTAGCGATGGAGTAGTAGTAGTAGTAATAGTGTCGGAGTAATAATAGTGTCGGAGTAGTAATAGTGTCGGAGTAGTAATAGTGTCGGAGTAGTAATAGTGTCGGAGTAGTAATAGTGTCGGAGTAGTAGTAGTAATCGTGTCGGAGTAGCGACGGAGTAGTAGTAGTAATAGTGTCGGAGTAGCGACGGAGGAGTAGTAGTAATAGTTTCGGAGTAGCGACGGAGGAGTAGTAGTAATAGTGTCGGAGTAGCGACGGAGGAGTAGTAGTAATAGTTTCGGAGTAGCGACGGAGGAGTAGTAGTAATAGTGTCGGAGTAGCGACGGAGGAGTAGTAGTAATCGTGTCGGAGTAGCGACGGAGGAGTAGTAGTAATAGTTTCGGAGTAGCGACGGAGGAGTAGTAGTAATAGTGTCGGAGTAGCGACGGAGGAGTAGTAGTAATAGTGTCGGAGTAGCGACGGAGGAGTAGTAGTAATAGTGTCGGAGTAGCGACAGAGGAGGAGTAGTAGTAATAGTGTCGGAGTAGCGACGGAGAAGTAGTAGTAATAGGGTCGGAGTAGCGACGGATTAGTAGTAGTAGTGTCAGAGTAGCGACGGAGTAGTAGTAGTAGTAATAGTGTCGGAGTAGTAAAGTAATAGTGTCGGAGTAGTAATAGTGTCGGAGTAGTAATAGTGTCGGAGTAGTAATAGTGTCGGAGTAGTAGTAGTAATCGTGTCGGAGTAGCGACGGAGTAGTAGTAGTAATAGTGTCGGAGTAACGACGGAGGAGTAGTAGTAATAGTGTCGGAGTAGCGACGGAGGAGTAGTAGTAATAGTGTCGGAGTAGCGACGGAGGAGTAGTAGTAATAGTGTCGGAGTAGCGACAGAGGAGGAGTAGTAGTAATAGTGTCGGAGTAGCGACGGAGAAGTAGTAGTAATAGGGTCGGAGTAGCGACGGATTAGTAGTAGTAGTGTCAGAGTAGCGACGGAGTAGTAGTAGTAGTAATAGTGTCGGAGTAGTAATAGTGTCGGAGTAGTTATAGTGTCGGAGTAGTAATAGTGTCGGAGTAGTAATAGTGTCGGAGTAGTAGTAGTAATCGTGTCGGCGTAGCGACGGAGTAGTAGTAGTAATAGTGTCGGAGTAACGACGGAGTAGTAGTAGTAATAGTGTCAGAGTAGCGACGGAGTAGTAGTAATAATAGTGTCGGAGTAGCGACGGAGGAGTAGTAGTAATAGTTTCGGAGTAGCGACGGAGGAGTAGTAGTAATAGTGTCGGAGTAGCGACGGAGGAGTAGTAGTAATAGTGTCGGAGTAGCGACGGAGGAGTAGTAGTAATAGTGTCGGAGTAGCGACGGAGGAGTAGTAGTAATAGTGTCGGAGTAGTAGTAGTAATCGTGTCGGCGTAGCGACGGAGTAGTAGTAGTAATAGTGTCGGAGTAACGACGGAGTAGTAGTAGTAATAGTGTCAGAGTAGCGACGGAGTAGTAGTAATAATAGTGTCGGAGTAGCGACGGAGGAGTAGTAGTAATAGTTTCGGAGTAGCGACGGAGGAGTAGTAGTAATAGTGTCGGAGTAGCGACGGAGGAGTAGTAGTAATAGTGTCGGAGTAGCGACGGAGGAGTAGTAGTAATAGTGTCGGAGTAGCGACGGAGGAGTAGTAGTAATAGTTTCGGAGTAGCGACGGAGGAGTAGTAGTAATAGTGTCGGAGTAGCGACGGAGGAGTAGTAGTAATAGTGTCGGAGTAGCGACGGAGGAGTAGTAGTAATAGTGTCGGAGTAGCGACAGAGGAGGAGTAGTAGTAATAGTGTCGGAGTAGCGACGGAGAAGTAGTAGTAATAGGGTCGGAGTAGCGACGGATTAGTAGTAGTAGTGTCAGAGTAGCGACGGAGTAGTAGTAGTAGTAATAGTGTCGGAGTAGTAAAGTAATAGTGTCGGAGTAGTAATAGTGTCGGAGTAGTAATAGTGTCGGAGTAGTAATACTGTCGGAGTAGTAATAGTGTCGGAGTAGTAGTAGTAATCGTGTCGGAGTAGCGACGGAGTAGTAGTAGTAATAGTGTCGGAGTAACGACGGAGGAGTAGTAGTAATAGTGTCGGAGTAGCGACGGAGGAGTAGTAGTAATAGTGTCGGAGTAGCGACGGAGGAGTAGTAGTAATAGTGTCGGAGTAGCGACAGAGGAGGAGTAGTAGTAATAGTGTCGGAGTAGCGACGGAGAAGTAGTAGTAATAGGGTCGGAGTAGCGACGGATTAGTAGTAGTAGTGTCAGAGTAGCGACGGAGTAGTAGTAGTAGTAATAGTGTCGGAGTAGTAATAGTGTCGGAGTAGTAATAGTGTCGGAGTAGTAATAGTGTCGGAGTAGTAGTAGTAATCGTGTCGGAGTAGCGACGGAGTAGTAGTAGTAATAGTGTCGGAGTAACGACGGAGTAGTAGTAGTAATAGTGTCAGAGTAGCGACGGAGTAGTAGTAATAATAGTGTCGGAGTAGCTACGGCGTAGTAATACTAATAGTGTCGGAGTAGCGACGGATTAGTAGTAATAGTGTCGGAGTAGCGACGGAGTAGTAGTAATAATAGTGTCGGAGTAGCAATGGAGTAGTAGTAGTAATAGTGTCGGAGTAGCAGTAGTAATAGTGTCGGAGTAGTAGTAGTAGTCGTGTCGGAGTAGCGACGGAGTAGTAGTAGTAATAGTGTCGGAGTAACGACGGAGTAGTAGTAGTAATAGTGTCAGAGTAGCGACGGAGTAGTAGTAGTAATAGTGTCGGAGTAGCTACGGCGTAGTAATACTAATAGTGTCGGAGTAGCGACGGATTAGTAGTAATAGTGTCGGAGTAGCGACGGAGTAGTAGTAATAATAGTGTCGGAGTAGCAATGGAGTAGTAGTAGTAATAGTGTCGGAGTAGCAGTAGTAATAGTGTCGGAGTAGTAGTAGTAGTAATAGTGTCGGAGTAGTAATAGTGTCGGAGTAGCTACTGAGTAGTAATAGTTTCGGAGTAGCGACGGATTAGTAATAATAGTGTCGGAGTAGTAGTAATAATAGTGTCGGAGTAGCGACGCAGTAGTAGTAGTAGTAATAGAGTCAGAGTAGCGACGGAGTAGTAGTAGTAACAGTGTTGGAGTAGTAGTAGTAACAGTGTTGGAGTAGTAGTAGTAATATCGGAGTAGTAGTAGTAATAGTGTCGGAGGAGCTACGGCATAGTAATAGTGTCGGCGTAGCGACGGATTAGTAGTAATAGTGTCGGAGTAGTAGTAATAGTGTCGGAGTAGTAGTAATAGTGTCGGAGTAGTAGTAGTAATAGTGTCGGAGTAGCGACGGATTAGTAGTAATAATATTGTCGGAGTAGCAACGGAGTAGTAGTAGTAGTAATAGTGTTGGAGTAGCAGTAGTAATATTGGAGTAGTAGTAGTAATATTGTCGGAGTAGCGACGGAGTAGTAGTAGTAATATTGTCGGAGTAGCGACGGAGTAGTAGTAATAATATTGTCGGAGTAGCGACGGAGTAGTAGTAGTAATATTGCCGGAGTAGCGATGGAGTAGTAGTAGTAGTATTGTCGGAGTAGCGACGGAGTAGTAGTAGTAATATTGTCGGAGTAGCCATGGAGTAGTAGTAGTAATAGTGTCGGAGTAGCGACGGCGTAGTAGTAGTAATAGTGTCGGAGTAGCGACAGAGGAGTAGTAGTAATAGTGTCGGTGTAGCAATGTAGTAGTAATAGTGTCGGAGTAGCGACGGAGTAGTGGTAATAGTAGTGTTGGAGTGGCGACGGAGGAGTAGTAGTAATAGTGTCGGAGTAGCGACGGAGGAGTAGTAGTAATAGTGTCGGAGTAGC